>NC_053451.1:70589277-70889277 GCF_015227805.2 Hirundo rustica | reverse complement strand
CTCAATAATGGTGGTAATTCATTTTTATTGTTAGTATTATAGAGGAAAAGTGTTTAGTTTGTGCAGGGGGTTTGGTTTTAAGATTTGGGGTTTTTTTCCACCAAAATCAAGTATATTTTTAAAGTATATTGACTTAAAATATACCTTGAAGAGAAAAATTTAAGCAACAATTAAGAAAGAGCCTAAATCCTTGATCTTGCCAGAGCTCCTATGGACCATGAGTCTTGAGACTCATGGACAAAACCTTTCCAGTCAAGACTGTTTATTATTGTTTGTTTAATACAGTTCAGCAGATATGACATCTGTCAACCGAAAAAGTAATTTAGTTAAGATCTTAGATCAGATTTCTTAATACTTCGGGGTCCCACTGTGTCAAGAGTAAAGCTGAAGTTTTAGCAAGTGTTAAAAGACACTAAACCAAAATCATATAGAAGGCAGAGAATATGAGGTCTCCCCTGAGCCTCGAAGTGAAATGCGCCGCCCCACCCCCCGCCCCCCGCAGCTTCACATAAGATGTGTGCACAGCCCCTTCACCAGTTTTGCTGCCCTTCTCTGGACTCACACCAGCAGTGCTTCAATGTCTTTCTCATTGCAGACCTCATCATGGTCTTCCTCACAAGGGGAGGCAGAAGGGCAAACACTGATCCATTCTCTCTGGTGACCAGTGATAGGACCTGTGGGAATAGCATGGAACTGTGTCAAGGGACATTTAGGTTCAATATTAGAAGCAGGTTCCTCCCCCAGAGGGTGACTGAGCACTGCAACCCAGGGAAGCAAATCATTGTCACCAAGCCTGCCAGAATTCAAGAAGTGTTTGGGCAATGCTCTCAGGCACAAGGTGTTATTCTTGAGATTGTTCTGTGCAGGGTTGGACTCAGTGATCCTTGTGAGTCCCTTCAATTAAAAATAATTTACAGTTCTCCAACCCTTTTCCAAGGGGTAAAATGTTTTAGAAACAGAAGGCTCTAGTGTGGGTCTCCTGTGGGCTCACAGGTCCTGTCAGGACATCTTCTCCTGGATGGGCTCCTCTCCCCATATGCTCACAGGTCCTGCCAGAAGCCCGCTCAGTTACCCTGAGAGTAAACAAGTGTTTCCTGTTGTTCAGAAGGATCTTCTTGCATTTCATGTTGTGCTCATGCACTGGGAAAAAATTGAAAAAATGTCTTTATTTTCTTTTCACACTCCCCTCAGGTATTTGTAAACATTGATGATATTCCCCCTGAGCCTTTATTTCTACAGGCTGAACAGTCATAGCTCTCTCAGTATTTTCTTATAAGAAAAAAGGAAGATCAGTAAAGTAACAAATAACAAGGAGGACATCTTACTGACAAGGAATTGCAAAATTAGAAAGTGAATATATATTCATATATTCAATGAAATATATATTAATACAATCAAGTGAAAGTTCTGTCTAAGAAGTCCATGTCAACTATCCTACATAAGAAGGGGGAACATAAAATTTTATGGTAGCCATAGGTTAACTCCTCAAGAAAACATGAGTTATGATTACTATATCTAAGGTTACACCTCTAAACACCTGAATAGATAAAATAGACATGATAGTAAGAACTAATAGAAATGTTGTACCTTTATATATAGTATTTATGTGAACCACTATTTGTTAAGTAGGAATCTTCCATTTTAATCCATCATTTTCTGCATACATGCATTGCATTTTCAATCAACTCTATTTTCAATTGACTGTAATTCAAAGATTGGTTTGCTAATTATATGTTCTATCTGTCCCCAAAACAACATTTGCACTTGCAAGACTATAAAGAAGTGGTAAATAGAAAAGGTTGCCTTCTTAGCCAAAAGAAACCACAGAATGAATTATCTAAAAAAGATCTCTGAGACCATCAGAATCAACACCCTGTGAATGAACACCCTCATGCCAACTAGACCATGGCACTGAGCGCCACATCCAGTTGTTCCTCAAATGTCACCAGGGATAGTGACTCCACCACCTCCCTGGGTAGCTCGTTCCAATATTTAATCATCCTTTCTGTGAAGAATTTCTTCCTTATGTCCTACCTAATCATCCTTTGGCGCAGATAAGGACTATGTTCTCTAGTTCCATCACATGTTGCCTGGGAGAAGAGACCAACCCCCAGGTAGCTACAACCTCCTTTCAGGTAGTTGTAGAGACTGGTACAGTCTTCCCTGAGTCTGTTTTTCTCCAGGCTAAACAACCCCAGCTCCCTCAGCCTCTCCTCATGGGACTTGTGCTCCAGACCCTACACCAGCTCTGTTGCCCTTCTCTGGACTAACTGTAGCACCTCAACATCCTTCCTGAACTGAAGGGCCCTGAACTGGACTCAGCACTCGAGGTGTGGCCTCACCAGTGCTGAGTACAGGGGAAGAATGTCTTCCCAGCCCTTCTGGTCACACTATTCTTGATACAGGCCAGGATGCCATTGAGTTTCTTGGCCACCTGGACACATCCTGTCTCACATCCATCTGGCTGTCCACTACCACGCCCAGGTCCATTTCTGCTGGGTCACTTTCCAGCCTCTCTGTGGCACTGTGGCACTGCCTAGGGTTATTGTGGTCAAAATGTAAGACACAGCACTTGGTGTTGTTGAACCTCAAGCCAATCATTTCAGCCAATAGTTCCAGCCTGTCCAGGTCCTTCTTCGGGTTATCCCCACCCTCCAGCAAATCAACACTAAGCCAACTTAGTGTCATTCATGAATTTGCTAATGGTAGGCTCGATCCCCTCATTTAGATCATCAAGAAAGATATT
Organism: Hirundo rustica; assembly: GCF_015227805.2. Classification (NCBI taxonomy): domain Eukaryota; kingdom Metazoa; phylum Chordata; class Aves; order Passeriformes; family Hirundinidae; genus Hirundo; species Hirundo rustica. Next base: position 70,886,531 of record NC_053451.1, on the reverse strand, counting down.
AAACAGGGCTGGGCCCAACAAACATTGATCCCTGGGGGTACCACTGGTGACAGGCCACCAGCTGGATGTGGCACCATTCACCACCACTCTCTGGGCTGGCCATCCAGCCAGCTGTTAACCCAGAAAATAGTGTACCTGTCCAAGCTGTGAGCTGCCAACTTTTCTGGTAAAATGTCATGGGAGATGGTACCAAAGGTTTTGCTGAAGTTCAGGTAGATAACATCCCCAGCCTTTCTCTTATCTACCAGGCACCTGGTCATAATAAGAGATAAGGTTGGTCAGGCATGACCAGTCCTTTATAAATTTTGCTGGCTGAGCCTTTTCCCTTGGTTGTTCTGTATGTTCTCTGTGATCATGCTCAAGATGATCTGCTCCGTAATCTTTACAAGCACACTGGCCATGCTGACCAGCCTGTGGTTCTCCAGATCCTCTTTCTGGCCCTTCTCATGAGTGGATGTCACACTGGCCAACCTTCAGTCATCTGGAACCTCCTCAGTTAGCCAGGACTGATGGTAAATGATGCAGAGTGGCTTAACAAGCTTGTCCACCAACCCCCCAGTCACTCTAGGATGAATCACATCTGGTCTTAGAGACCTGTGAGCATTAAAGTGGCTCAGCAGGTCATTAACTGCTTCCTCCTGGATTGCAGAGGATCCATTCTGCTCTTCACCCATCTACAAGCTCAGGAATATAGCTGTCCTGAGGATAAGCAGTCCTACTCTTGAAGAGTGAGAAAAGAAGGTGCTAAGTACCTCAGCCTTTTCCTCCTCTTACATGACTATAATTATCCTTTACAGAAGAGGCCAGATTAAGTTATAATTGAGCTTTCACCTATCTAATTTTCTTTCTGCATGACCTAATGACACCCTTAAATACTTTCTGATTGCCACCTCATTTTTTCGGAAGTGACATAATCTCTCTTTCCCCCCGAGTTCCTGTGAAAGCTCCCTGCTCAGCCAGGCCCATTTTTCAGCACATCAGGACAACCTGCTCCTGTGCTTTCGAGATTTCTTTCTTAAAGTATATCCAGCCTTTCTGGGCCTCTTTGTTTTTAAAGGCTGCTTCCCAAGGAACTTTGAGTCAATGTCCTGAACAGGCCAAAGTTTGTCCTCTGAAAGCCCAGGGTAGAGGTTTTGTTAATGCCTCTCCTTACTTCACTGATTATTGAAAACTGTCATTTCATGGTTACTGTGCCCAAGAAATAAACTTTGTAGGAGCAAATCATCTTGGGGTTTATTTTGACACAATGTTTAACTGAGTTGGGCGATAAATCAGATATTTTTTGCCTCTCTGGACAAAATAGCCTTTTAATAATCTGATTGTAACTTAGAGATTTCAAATCAAATAATGTCTAGCAGCAGATGCAGCTGATTAAATTTGCCAGACAAAAAAAATTCTTCTGGCCTAAAAATCACACTGCTGTTGGAAGACAAGGATGAACCAACAGAAATTCAGCTCTCTCTTTTACATTCATAGGTTGCCGTCATCAAGAATACCAACAAATGGAGACCTACCATCAAGGTGCTAACAGAACTCTGCTTCTCCTTTATCCTGGTAGTGGTTCTGAGTGTAAGAATATTGTGTTTTAGGAGGTAATAATTCCCAATAGAGTAAACCTGAGCAGACCAAAGCCTGTGCTGTGCTGAATTTACAACCTGGGCTTCAATTCTGTGCTGAGCAGCATAAATCCAATTTCTGCACAGTGACCTCAGCCAGCTAACAGAGCAACCAACAGGCAGCTCCCACTTGTTGCTGGTGATCATGCCACCTGCGTACCCTTATCTTTATCTAAGTGTGCAGAAAGAAGTTCTCATGAGAACATAATTTCTCTTTCAATGGTAGAGAGGATAAAAGAGCTTTTTCCTTGCAAGAAAATTGTACCATAACTTGAATGACTGACGGGAGTAGCTCATTTATGGACGGGGTTGGTGTGATGTACTGCACAAGGAGTCCTGTTTGACGCTGCACTGCCCAGGGCTTTCATCATCTAAAGGGACACAAGGCTTTCTGTATTACTGCAGAGTGTTATCTCTACAAAATAATGTGGCTGTGCTCTGTCTCCGCACCGGGCAGACGCTGGCCTCTGGCTGGCTCGGATCTGCACAGCCACCAGGATGTTCCCAGTTCGGATAGGCACGCAGGTTATCTTTACCTGCTGGCTCGGCTTCTCAGCAGCAGCTGGACTAAATAGTGTCGTGACAGCAGCGGCAGTAAGAAGAGGATGGCTCTCATCTTAGCAGGTTAAAAGATGTTTATTCAGGCCTAACTGGTAGCACCACAGCTAGCCCAAAACTGCAGGCCAGAGAGGGTTTGAATCTCCCTCCTCCACCTTATAACTGGGGGAGGGGTTCAGGGGGGGTTACAACAAGGCAACGAATCAGGGGATTCAGGGGACAACAAGGGGGTGTCCCCCTCCAAGCCTCTGACCAACCATCCTCAGAAGAAAGGAATTCCCTCCGGGTGACCTATCACCTGAATCCCTCTCCATATGATTTCTCAATCTTGGGAGGGGTCCCGAAGTGATAGGCAGGTTGTCCCAGAGCGAGGGGGGGCAGAGGGGATGGTCCAGGTCAGGTGAGGGGTGGGAGGACTGACACAAAACACCTTACTATACAGAAAGCTAAAAAGGGTTACAGAATTGGGGATACAGTGAAATGAACCATAACATAAAACTTCTTATAAAAACCTAATAAAACAATTCTCGCACTGCCACAAAATAGCATTATAAATGTTGACTTAAAAAGTCTAAGAGTCTTTTCTACTGGTATCATAATGAATAATGTCCCTTTTCTATGACATTATTTAAGATAACTTGTATTACAGAAGCATAACTATCCCTGCAGTGCAGGTCAGACATTTTCTTATGAACCTGAACCTGAACATCCACAGATGTAAAACTAAGTTCTTGTAACAGTACAGGTACTAGGTCTTAGCCCACAGAAAACATCAGATAATTAAATTTCCTTACACATCTTTCTTAGAGAATTTTCTTCAGTTCCTGCCTGTGTGTTGCTCTCTACTTCCCTTTTATCTTTTCTTCTGAAGCATCTATTCTTAATTTAATTCTGCCTATGTTGATATCAACCTTATGTTTTTTCATAAACTTTGTTGCAGAGGGAGACCACTTGTTTATAATGATGCTTAAGCTGGTTTATATCAGATCTGATACTGTTTCTGAAAAGGCAGATTAGAGCCATACAATCCTCTCATTTTGAAACCCTTGTGCTTGTGAATATCTTGTATTAGCTGACAAGGAGAATATATGTGATGCTGTTTAAGGCATGGTTAGGCTGGAGCAGACCTTGAACCAAGGACAAGCTGAAAGCCAATAATCAGGACAAAGACACCAGAACTGGACTAGTGAGAAAAAAGAAGTTGAGGATGCCAAACTTTGTATTTAGCTACTGGGCTAATAGACATTTGTGTAGTGAAATAATAGAGTAAATATAGTGGGTATGAACATAGGAAGTGTTAAAAACGCACTTGAAGGTGCCGTAAGGGCAGTAGGATATATTTTACCATCTAGAACACTTAGTGTCACATGTCATGCAGGTGTAGTAAAGACAATACAATGCTTTCAGTATTTTCCTGGGCAAAATGGTTCTAAATGCACAGCCATTAGGGCTTAGGCTGTAAGCAATAACAAAAAAAAGTTGATTACAACCAGTATAAAGCAAAATGGATAAAATTCTAAAGCTGATAATATAAGCATCTCTGAATTTTATTTACATAGGAGACATTACTCTGTTAAACTGTCTGTTTTCTGACTGTTAAGAGCCTTTAGCAAAATACATATTGGAGACAGTCATTAAAGTCTTGGAAGAGGAAAGGAAAATTAGTTACTTAAGTAGCTGGAGTCAACCTCTTCAGTGTGCTTTTCTTGGAACTTTTGATGACCGAAAATGTGATTTGGGAGATTAATTTAAAATCCAAGCTCTTGTTATTTCTTATTCTATCAACAGAATTTACATCCTCCAGCTTAATTTTTTTTTTGTTTTTCTGGCATTAATTTTATTTCCTTTCCTTCATATATATATATATATATATATACACGCACATAATTACCAAGTCCTTTTCTTTACCAAAATCACACAGAACATACCTGGGTAAAAAAATAAAAAAAAAAAAAAAAGAGAGAGAGAGAAACATGGAGAGGAGAATATTTCTCTTTCTCTTCTTTTAAGATTATTTTAAATTATTATCTAAAGAATATCTTTCAATAATAAAGGTAAACTGAAGGAGTTATGATTTTGGAAAAAATAGAAAAGAAAAAGCCACTGGGATTTTAAATCCTAAATTCCTATAATATATGTTTTCCTTTAATTTGTACACATCATATGGCATGCTGGTTTCATTTTCACCCTGAGGCTGTCTTCTGCCCTAGAGTTCAAACACAAGCCAAGTCCTTTCAAGTGAAACAAATTTATACCCAACAAGGTTGTTTTGGTTTCTTGGCTTTTTTTTTTCTCCCCAAAAAATATTTTAAAGAAGAACAGAGATCTTTAAGTTCAATAATTTTTCTCCCTTCCCATTTACTTGTAAAATTTATGGCTGCTTGGTTTTCAAGAGGATGCTTTTGTATCAAATGAAAAAATATGGCTAAAAGAACCAAAAGAGTATTTGTAATGTGTTTTTTTTTTTTCTGTTTTACTTCCCTCTTATGATCATAACCCATTGGTTTATAATGGGTTAATGGAAGAATTCTGTCTTCACTGTGTCCCACATAAAATATTAAATACCTATGTCATAAAAAGCTGAGAGATGCACTCAAGGTCAAAGGAATGCATTTGGAGTTTGGAGAACAGTACTTTCGTCAAATTCTGCACCTCTGAACCAGTGCATTGTTTTCCTTCACTGTACTTCCACAGCTGATCAAGCAATCTGTTTGTACATTTTTCCTCAAGGTTTCTTTCTTCTCAAGCAAATATAAAAATAACAGAGTGCTGAGAAGAGGACATATATGTTCATGAGACAAATTTCAAAGTGACAAATGTACCGCCCAGTGCAGAATTTAACAAAATTTCTGCTAGACTATGTTACTTTCTCAATAATAATAATAATAATTATAATAATAATTATAATAATAATAAAAAAAAAAATGTTTTATGTCTATTCACACAATTACTTTCAGTTTGCTTTGGAAATCTGTGAAAATAATGTGGTTAAAAAACCCATAAGTATCTGTTTTTATTTAGTTTAAACTGTTTGGGGTTTTTTTTACCTTTTTAATTTTTTTTAATTTTTAATTTTTAGGTTTGTCTGTCTGACAAGTGCCAGCATTTCTCAAAAGCCATCCTTATGAACAAAACTGAAGGACCAGCCGTACAATTTATTTTTTCTATTTGAGTTCACTTCTTAGCGTTGAGACCAAAGCTTTTACCTGAGCTCCAAGAGATGCTCCTAGCCATTATTTTGACATTTACTCAGACAGTCAATCTTTGCTGATGCACTGGGTGCAGGTGCCCAGGCACTGGGATCAGGAGCTGCAGGGGCCTCTGTGCCAGACCTCAATGTTTTCAGCTGGCTCCAACCAACACAATAATACAATAGAGAAGAAGGCTCAGACCAGCAGCCAAGGTGGTGGTGTCTCAGGTAATATGTGTTTAATAAAGAGGAAAGAAAAAAAAAAAGAAAAAAAGAGGTCGGGGGGGGAACAGTGGAAAAAACACCAAGGTCGAAGGAGATGTGTGGTGGTGTGCATTTGTTTTATCTATTTAATGTAATTTATATTGAGTTTTCTGTAATGGTTTGTTCCTTGTACCCCCCCGTTTTTAGTATTGGTTGTAACCTGTCTGCCCGGAGTTAGAGAAAGTCCGTTATATGTCAGTCATCTCTGTCCCCTTTTATACCTAATTGTCAATCTCCTCTCTCTCCCCTTGGGCACCCTGTCTGTCACCCCAGGACCCTTCCCTGGATTCTAGAAAGCTCCAGGGAGGGGGTCGAGTGATAGGCTGGGGCCCCGGCAATCCCCTCTCTTCGTTTTTTGGTTGGCCCCCAGTTATTAGGTTTACACCCCCAGTTATACCCCTCATTATTGTAATTGGCTGACCGGTTGTCGCCACCCCGGTCCCCTCCCCTGTTTTTAAGCTCGTGCACACCTGCTCCCGGGGCTCTTCTGGGCAGGAGGTCAGAGAGTGCTGAGCTCCGTGCTCCCCCTCCCTGCAATAAACACCGTTATACCCTGCCTAGAGGAGTCGCCCTTTCTTCGGCCGCCGCAGTTGCGTTCTCCATCGATCCGCTCGTCGCTGGCGTGGGGGAATTGAGAACCCACGGGGAGGAGGCGGCTCGCCTGACTTGCTGCCCCGACCCTTCCACGTTGCTGCAGTGCATAAACTGAGCTGGCCTGTGGCCGCGCTGGCAAGCGCGAGGACGGACACTGCATCAGAGATGATGGTGCTACACAATCATCAGAGAAGATAGAGAAGATATCTTCAGTAAGACTTATGGAGGACTCCATGCCTGAGCACATGGATATTTCTCAATGCATTTCAGCCTGAAAAAGCCTGTGCTGGAATGGAAGATGAGAATGAAAGGAGCAGACAAGAAAAATTGCTATGTACTAACCATGATCTCCCCAAAACAAACAGACACTGTGCCAAGAGCTGCCTCACTAAAGGGCCTGAGTGCAGCCTGGGGAGATAAAGCAATGGGGAGGAAAGGTATAGGCAGTGATAGAGCAAAGATGATCACAAGCCCTGATTCTCGTCAAAAGCTTTTTCACCAGAGCATTTCCTGGAAAGAAATATAAGCCATCCTGAAGATTTATAGAGGATGTTGAAGACAATCATTTGACACTGCTGCTTAACACGATGATTAGATTAATAAGAAAAATAATATTGGAGATATTAAGGTTCATGACAGATTTGACTGCAGCAATCAAAAAATGGTGTTGTTTTAGCTATTCAGAGAAGTCAGTTAAATAAAAAATAGAAGCCTGGACTTGCAAACTTGGGCTGGAAGAAAACAGGTTTCATTTTGTGAATGAATGAATGAATGAATTAATGAATTAATCTAGTTACATGTCCTATGCAAAACTGACCAAAAGAGTAAAGATGTCAAGGAGACGTCCTTGACAAATTCTTCAGGCACAAGAATGATCCAAATCACTATTCAGAAGGTCAGACTGGTGCAACATGACTCCAAGTTGGTTGAATAGTGGACACCTGACTCAACTCAAATAAAAAAAGGTAATTAAAAAAAAAAAAAAAAAAAAAAAGTACAGGAAGTGTAAATGAAGACAGGATATCCAGAAGGAATACTGAAACATTGCCTGAATATGAGAGACGGAAATAGGAAAAACAAAGCTCAAGGAGAATTGAAAGCAGTCATGAAAGCAAGAAGCTTTCTTTCTGCTATACCCACAACTATAAAAGAACAAGGAAAAAATGTGGCCTGCTATGAATGAATCATATTCAGTTGAAAGAAGATGTTGAAACTCCTTTTTGATTGCTGGATATGCACTTAAACATTTGAAAAAATAAACACAGAGATAATGTTCTATAAATTCAAATATTCATAATTTCTGAGGAGCCTGGAGATAGATTAGTGGTTTATGATATGATTTACAGAATTGGAAATATTATTCAGAGGGTGATTTATGTTTTTAAATTAGTTGATAAACTGCCTCATCTGCAACTCTGTTAATTTATACTTCTGCTACCTGTAAATATTGATGAAATATATAAATCTCAAAGCTACTAGTTAGATTGAAGTATTAAAAAATAAATTAAAAAACCTCAATACATTTATTTTGAGAATTTGATTTTGAATTTAAATCTTGTGATGAATTTTGTAATTCTATTTCCTTCAGCCTTACAAACTAGGTCTTTTACCATCAATTTTTCTTTCTTTAGACTCTAAATTTTAAAATACTTTCTAAAAAGAATCACTGCCATCAAAGAAATAGTTTTAATGCCAACAAACATTATAATAATGGATGTAAATTTGATCAGTCTTTCTTGAATTATTTATCAAATAACACGTACTCTTAAAAAAATACTGAAGTATTTCAGTCTCCAACTTTATAATGTGAAATAATTTCCAGTTCATTCAATTTTCATTAGTGTGTGCATGAACAAAGACTGTTCTGTATTGCTCTTTCCTCACTTGTTCTCTCTTTCTTTTTTTTTTTTTTTTTTTTTTTTTTTTTTCCCCTGCTTGCAATGCATCTATTGTTTTAGGCTTGTTCTGACATTCAGCTTTATCTAGCAACAAGAATAACATCTACAGAGGTAGATTCTTTGAATCTTTCCTACGGCCTCTTTTTATTTGAAACATAACATTCAAGAATATCTTCCAAGAATACATGTTATTTCACCTCATCCCACAATTCATCCTGCTATTTCTCTTCATCCCCAATTGATTTGGAGAATTTTCTTAGACTACTGTTAATATAGCCTTGAAAGGTCTTCACAGGGAAACTTTTTATCTTAAAACTGCAAAGTGCTGTTTTGTTGTCTTCCAAAGTGTGTTTCTACCTCCTGTAATAGCTGTAATCCGAGTGCTACCAAAAGATGCTTAAGACCTCATTCCCTATACTGTATTTCTCCACTTCAGGGTATCTGACGTGTGCTTTTTCTGTTGTTTGCCAATTTCTCTCTTCTTTACTGACAGGAGGCTATTTCACAAATAATCTCATAAAGGGAAAATAGGTAGCTACAGCTGGATAAGTGTAAGCAATTTTGTACTACTCTGTAGTCCTTTTACTGGTGAAAACTGATAAATAGATCCAAAAGAAAGCAATGTCTCCTACATAGAGGACAAGTGTTATAGCCAGATGAAAAAGACAGTCAGGAAAATGAGGGAAAATAGACTAATATAAGTTTAAAACATTAAGTATGGCAACATTGCATATTGGTCTCCAACATTATTGGCTCTTTAAAGACAGAGCTTCTGTAATGAACTAATAAAGAATTAACACACACACTGCAAAATGCTTTGGTGCCTTTTTCAATGCCTTTTCTTGCAATCTAGGGTATTCCACTTACATGCAGAGAGAACTACAAGGTTTGTAAAATTAGATAGTGAGAATGTGGCCCTAACCATTTTATGATGCAATCTGTTTAACTGAAATGGAATGAAAAAATAAAATTCAAGTCCTTTGGTAGGGGAAGGGAAGGTCTCTCCTAAAACTAATATTCCAAGTTTTTGAAGTTTGAACTTCACTTTTTTCCAGCGTTGTTGAAAATATGTATAAATACTTATATATGTTTGTATAAATACACACAAAAAACCCATGTACAAGTTAGGGATCCAGAGATCATCACCATGGGAGAGTTTAAAATACTGGTAAATAGGTATGATCTCTATGTTCACCGTGAGTATCTAACTTTGCAACTATCCAGAACCTGTAGGAAGAATTTCTTTTTTTTTTTTTCTGTTGCCCAGAATTTACCTCTGTTTGCCTCTTGCCTACAACTTCTTACAAGAAAAAAATACAGCTTTTTGCTTTTTTTTTTTTTTCAATCCCTGACCCTTTTTTTTTGTTGTTTTTCCTGCCTTTTCAGCTGAAATCTTCAGCTGAATTCTTAGGCTTGTTTGCCTATAAATTCTTTCTCTGCTTTTACAGAAGATACCTGGGAAAGCTAACTTCAGCCTGTTTTGTCAAATCGGTCGTCAGTTCTGCTCCAGCAGCCTCTGAGCTCATGCCTCTCAGCTAAGGCTGGGTTTATTTTGGTTTAATATTGAGGGTTTTCATTGTTCAAACTCTTGTCCTTCCTAGAAAATGCTCATAGCTTTTAGCATATTTAGCTCACTTCTTTTAGCATAATCATAATAATATAAAGAATAGTAATAGATATATAAGGAGGGTTGATACTGTGAAACAGAGGTATGAAGTCTTCTACATTACAACAAAATCATTTTATTTTACCTGATAGATTTTTTTTAATAAAACAGAAACATCTAAATGAAGGAAAGACATAACCTTGGAAAATGAGTTTGAATGATCCCAGCTATAAATGCAGAACCATTACATCACAGTGCTGTTTCAGTGAGCAATATGACTGAAGCACTAAAAGAAACCAGATAATTTAACCGATTTTTCTAGTCATTATCATAGAAAGTACATGTATAAATAAGACCATAATAAAGAAAGGAAAAACAAACAAACAAACAAACAAACAAACAAAACAGAAAAGAAAAGGCAAAAATCCAAACCAAACCAACCAAACAAAAAACCGAGACCAGAACCCAAAGCAAATTAACAAACAAACAAACACACATAGTAAAAACAAACAAACAGACAAACAAAAACAACAACAACAGAAAAGCCAAACAAAACCCCTTTGCAAAATATATAATTTATAATGGTATCATTAAATTTATATGCAAATAGAATATGGATTAAGCAACAAAATGCTCTTTTATTACCTCGTGCATTGTTACAGCCTTACACACAAATGAGTGAAGTAAACCATAGACAGATAAGTGTAAGGAAATGAAGACCTGTATCATATGTCTGATTAAATAAATGAAAATTTTGATCAGATTAATAACTCTTGCTTTGGGTTGTAATGGGAATTATGATATTCATATAACATCTGCTGCCACTCTTACTACTCTGGCAACATGGGATAAAATAGTTGCGTCCTATATGATGTCTTATTTTGACAGTATTTCAGAAAGGGAAACTATTTTTATACATCTTACATATGTATATGCATTGACAAGATGTATATCTCTCTAAGATCACTAAAATAGAACTATAAATTTAGTATCTACAAAACCACCCCTATATTAATTAAGAATAACCTTAAGAATGTTCTTAAGAATGGCTTTACACAGCTTATGTTCCTTTCCTGTGTGGTTTGTAATATCTAATTGAATAAATATATAACCATATCAAGACATATTTTTCTGTGATTGGATGATTTCAAAGGGACATAATTTAACTATTTTTCCTTGATTTATTTATTTTATTTAACTTTTATTAATTGGTTCCACTTTTGAATGTTGAGACAAAAGAACAGGCTAGCTACAGGAAATATAGTGATAAACTTTGTGCTAAAAATGGACTTTGAATTAAAAAAAAATATTTTGCCAACCTCTATTTGAAAAATTATTAATCATAAGTTCTTTCATTGTTTTCTGTCCACTTTGAGTTCAGTAAATAAAGACTTAGCATATTATTGAGTAAAAAATGTGAATCCCTCAAACTTTGAATGCAACCACTCAGATTTTGCCTTACAATAGGATATGTCTTCTAAAACAGTAGTAAATACAGATTAAACAAAAATAGATACTTTTTTATGCAAATGATTGAACATGAGGAAATTAAATAATTTTATAGGTTGATTCAGTACAAAATATATCTAGTTTTTAAAAACAGCTCAGGCAAGGTAGCCCACATTCTGACTAGACAAACTGACAGAGAAGACCTATGCCTTCCTCCATCAATATTTACCTGCTCACCTCAAGGTATAGAATTTCTTTGTTCTTAGTAGTTTGAAGAGAAATGTGTTAGTGGCAGTTTATTGAGTGTCTGAATTAACTTTCACCAGAACTTGCCCTTTTCTTACCAGAATTTATCCTTTCCTTCTGATGTTAGTGGAAGATGCTGTTTGGATCAATGTGAAATATAAGAAAGAAGCAAACAATTGTGGGTGGTTTTTGGTTTGTTTTGTTTTTCTTTGCTTGTTTTATTTTATTTTATTTATTGTTATTTTGCATGCAAAAGTTCATAATCAGCTAAAGTGATATAAAGCCCACATCAGTTTGTGAAGCTCAATTTTATATGCTGTGATACTAATTTCTTGGCAGGATCCATTGACGGAGGAGGAGAAGTGCACTCTAGTTTTCTCTTTTTTTTTTTTTTAGCAAGTGACTGAGGAACACTGACTCAGCAGAGACCTAGAAGTCATCTTCAGATTCCTCCCGAGGATTCTATATAAATACTTATTTTTATAGGAGTTAAAAATTATTTTTAAAGACGTTCTCATAGAAGCCTACATAGAATGTCAAGATATTTGTGCTGACACATCAGTAACACAAAGATGATGAGTAATCACCTGAATACTCACTAAGCTCTATATAGATTGTGTTAGAAACCACAATTTTTGTACCAAGGTACAAAACAAAGCAGAAAAAAATGCAAACCAAGCAACCAAACCAAACAAAGCAAGCAAACAAACAAACAAAAATCCAAACAAAATAAATAAAAATAATCAAGGGGGAATTTTGACAGAGGAGCTTAATAAATAGTACAGGCAGTCCAAGCTGTGTCATTTAGCAGAAAACCATTAGCTATGGCTGCAGTTTTGAAGCCATGGATTGCAGCCCAGATATTTAGCTTCCTGCAAGTAATAAAAAAATACATTAGGCTAGCAGTTTAGTTTTTTAATAAAGCTAACTTTGGTCCATGGAATTTTAACACTATTACAGTATAGGGCAGTTGAAAGTTAAGCATGTTTCCATCTCTTTTGTATGTAGTGTGTTTAAAGTGGGCATCAGTTGTATGAAGTTTATTTGCATTTGCAGAATATTTTTTCTATACAAGGCTGAATGAGCACTTCATCTAGGTCTGCGGTGAAGAAAGAGTGGTGAGATCACTGTGCTGGCTGCACGTGAAGTTCAAAAACGAAGCTGTCAGCATTCAGAGTTTTTTAGTTGAGGAAACAACAATAATTTACAGAATTGCACACAAGCGCAAATAAACATGCTAGGGATTAGAGAAGTTCTCAGTGCTGCCTTATGCCACTCTGGAGTGACTAGAATACTGCAGGCAGTTAGCAAATATGCTCTGGCACAATATGGAATTGAAGTGCTTATGTGCTGAATGTGATATGTATGGTTCGTTAAACAAGCTCACATAGACTTGATCTGAAAAAAGATGTGGAAGGTTAAGATCTGTCATGGGCTTGTACTTTCTCATAACACTTCAAAGGAAAAGCCATTAAAAACGGCATCAGATTTTTAGAAATGTTTAAAGGTACCTGTCAAACACAGGACACAGCATACGCTTCACAATGCTTAAAGCTGTTTTTAGCAACAAATAGGTATTAAAATCAGGTCATTTTTGCAAAATGCATAGAAACAGAGAAAAAGGGCACTTTGAGTGTAAAGGGGTAACACACACACAAAAATAGGGCCACATAGAATATATAGAATATGTTTTCCTTTAGATGTTTTCTTCTCCTTTACAGAAATGGAGACTTTGAAAGACTGGAATAAATTCTCTGTGCTGCCAAAAATAATTCCTTGCTCAGCTAAGCTGGAAGTTTCAGGGTTTGAATCACTGTAAAAATGAACTCAATATCTTACATTAATGAAGTTAAACATAATCCTACTGACACAGCAGACTTGCATATAAACACTTCCTTCACATGTTTGCAATTACTTAAGCCTGATCACTGTTTTAAGAAATAATGTCAGTAATGACCATAATGATAAAGTAGGAAATGTCTTTTGAAAAACTTACTAGGCACCTGTGTTACAACTTGGTTCCCTTTTTTTTGTTTGCTTCACAGGTGTTTCAAGTAAAAACTTGCTCTCATAGTGAAATACAAAGGCCTTCTTAAAAATAATATTTCTAAGATTTTAATTTACATATTTTCTGCTGTGTGTTTCTTCTGCTTTTATTTGCATAATTGTCATGGGTTAGGACAGTTTAGTTTTTTAATCATAGAGGAATGTAGAATGATTCTCCGGGTCAGGACCTGGGAATTGCTTTAGAAAAGACAGGGACTGATCAGAGGGTTGGTTGGAATACTGGCATCTGTTCTGACCACTGAAAATTGTTGGCTACGACTTTGGGAAGTACCATATAAAACCCCTTGATTTCCTGTAGGTGGGTCTTTTCCTTTTTTCCTTTAGCCAGGGAGAGACAGGTAACATCGAGTTGGGCTTGCTGCTTCCCCCTTTTGGGAAAGGGGGGCCTCTGACCTCTGGCCTCTGCCAGGCCCCTGATAAGAGCTGTGGGCACCATTTAGGCCGAGGCTGACCCAATTTACACCAAGGGGTGGGCCGAGAAGGCATTTATGATCCTGCCTGTTTTTTGGGTTCTTTTTATTCTGGACTGCCCGGGTGCTCTGGTCTCTGATGTTCCTGTGAGTTCTTCCTCCCTCACCAGCACCAGCTAACAAGCTAAGGCAGGAGAGAAGAGACTCTGGGCAGATTTAACCCTTTCCTGGCAACATAAATCTTCCAGAGCTTGGCCCTTCTCTGAGAGAGAAAAAAAAATAAGGACGGAGTGAACATAAAGAAAAAAACAGCATGTGTCAGAGTCCAGGGCATTCCTTTGGTTACCCTCCAGAGACCTGGGAAGAGGGGTCTGGGATCCTGGCACAGAGCCCAGGAAGACACTGGCTTTGATCCCAGTCCATGGGAGAGGCCTCCTACATTGCAAGATAAATTACAGGCCACAAGAGTGTGAAAGATAGTAGTTTAGATTATCACAGGGTGGAAAATCGTAGTTTTGGGTTTCTTAGTATGGAAGTGAATGGGAGCAAGATGGAGGATTTGGGGCATTGTCTCCTGCTTCTTCTTCGTTCTTCATTCACTCCATTTTCTGCTGTAACACTGGCACAAAGTAGTTTAAGGAGATTGGGTCAGAGTAGAAATGACCTGTTTAGTATAGGTAGTAGGTTTTGGTAAATAACTATAAATAAAGAGTACGTAACAATTAGTATAAGAGGCAGCAACAGCCCAGTGCAGGGGGAGTTGTCAGATGCCTGAGCAGCTGCACAGATCTTAGTTGGGCACGGAGAAAATTGTAAGATAAGAAATAACAAACAAAGCGTGCAACCTTGCAAATCAGAACCAAGACTCCATCTCTTTCTCGCATCCAGCTCAGGGCTTTGCAGAAGGCAAAAGACTCTAAAACCACATGAATCTCGGGAACAAAACCTGAGAAGCATGAAGTCAGTAAAGTGAGAATGAAAATACTATTGAGACAGAGTTGAAGAATTGGTTGTTCCATCCTTATTTGAGCCATGAAAATGACTCTATATTTAGATTATTCCTTTAATTCATAAGAAAGATATGCATTTAAGGAGATGATTGTTTAGATTTGTGTGTAGATTTGAGCAAAAGTGTTTATGATGGACTAAGTAATATTAATCCTATAAAATGCTTGAGCAAAGATAGAAATGAGAAGCCCTCTGAGCCAGTGAAGAAGTGAGAAGATATCTCTGTACCTTGAGATGAAGAATCCTTTGCTTTTAGAGTTACTCATCTTTAAAAGGTGACACCCCAGTATGCAAAAGTCTAAAATCTCTAAGAACCATGACCCATAAGCAGCTTGGGAGGGGTCACAAAGGCAGGTTTCTCTGGACAGCTGCACAGAAGAACCATTCTAGGTTGTCAGTAGGATCCATAGCTCTAAAAGAAACTCTTCTCCTAAAGAATTGATGTAAGACTATCGTCAGATAGTAAAACTGACTGCAAATTACAAGTTTTGTCTCTTTATGTTGTTTGGTAAGAAAGTGAACGGTTTGTAAGGGGAGGAAAGAGTGTTTTTGGAGTTTCATTCAGTTTTGGTTTTGGTTTTTTTTTCCAACTTTATTTTTCCATTGTTAGTGTGTTAATAAAACTATTTGTTCATTTTTAAAGTTGAGCCTGCTTTGCTTTTCTCGTAGTCTCTCTCCCACCGAAAAAGAGTACTAATACCAGAATTTAGTGAACGTTAAACCACTACATTAAGTAGTGTTTCCACCCAGTTTTTGAAATTAAAACCATTACAATAATATAGTATTGCCCTCAGAAGGCAAATGAAAATTTAAAATATGAAAATTTGAAACTATGAAAATGAAAATTTTCATATGAAAATTTAAACTATGAGATGAATAGCATAACTTAAATTTCATTTATCTCTTCCTTAAAAATTTTCTATGAGACAGGATATGTTTTGAATTTCTGGTAAGTCTGACAAAATAAAAGCTGAATATATATGTCAATTTATTAATGGTTTTGTAATCCATAAGAGAAAGGTTGTAATTCTAGTAGAATGGAAATATTAGAATACTGGTGCTTCTACTTAGCTGAAGTAAAACTCTTTTTGTTTTTAAGGACTTTCAAATTAATTCAGTTTTGGATTTTCTTCTTTGTTCTTATTGAATTTGCATCCATTTTGAAGTATGCTTGTGATTCTGTTTTATCAGATCTGATAAAACATCCCACAGACTTTTTGAGTGAAGAATGCTATGTGAATGAGAAATTCCGGCAGAAAAGAACCATTTGTTGCCTATTTATAAAAGAAATTTTTGATGAGTACCTTTTTAGCCACAAAAAACCTCTTGAAAAACACAATACTATTTTCTGAAAATATGCTGTTTAGTGTGACTAATGCTGTGCCTGATGCCCTTCCTGGCTGCCAGGGCGCTGCTGACACATGTTCAGCTTTCTGTTGACCAGGATCCCCAGATCCCTTTCCATGTCACTGCTTTCCCTCCTCTTGTTTCCTGGTTTATAAATCAGGGTGCCCCATCCTAGGTGCAGAATCTGCCACGTCTCCTGCTAAAACTTCTTACAGTTGGTGTTTGCCCCTTTTTCTAATTTGTCAAGGTGTCTCTGTAGGACTTCTCAGCCCTCGAGGGAGTCAACATTTCTTATAAATTAAACTTCTTTGTTTGGACCTAATACATGTATTCTTCCACTTCCAGTTCTAGGGAAAAAAAAAAAAACAACAAAAAAACCAACCACCCACAACCCACAGTTTTAAGCCTTCTCATCTTTATTTGGAAATGTTTAATACTT
Source organism: Hirundo rustica (assembly GCF_015227805.2). Classification (NCBI taxonomy): domain Eukaryota; kingdom Metazoa; phylum Chordata; class Aves; order Passeriformes; family Hirundinidae; genus Hirundo; species Hirundo rustica. The sequence continues at coordinate 70,869,839 of NC_053451.1, read as the reverse complement.
AGATGTCAATATGTCAATACTATGGCTCAGTCGACTAATAGCAAGAAAGACAATTGGAAGCATCAGATTTACCACCTTAAGTTACAATTTTATGCCAATGCATTTTTGCTTTAGGCATGATTTACCTTTTTTTTTTTTTTTAGTTTAGACCAGAGAGGTAAAGTTTATGTGTACTGTTTGCACTTTTTATGTAAAGCTAAATCAAAGAGTTTCATCACTGTAAGCACAGGCAGGGAGGAATTGGGGGGCGGGGGGGGGGGGGGGGGGGGGGGGAACCAAAACAAAACCAAACCAAACCAAAAAAAAATACCACCTCCCCCCAAAAAACCAAAAAACCCAAAACCCATGCCATTACTCACCTCTTAACATCTAAACAAATGTTATATGGCTCAAGGTACAATACACACATCCTAAAGTGATAAAATCTCCAGACCATCCCCAAAAGCCAGGAGCTCTCCTACCACTGACACCCGAGTATTTAACCTTCTCTCCTTTTCAGACTCTTATTCGAATAATGGTTCTTCCAGGAACATGATTGCAAAAACTCTCTGCACTTCTTTCTGCATACAAATTAGGATGTGAAAATCAATAGGTCTGTCCTTAAGGAGCTGTATTCTGGCCTTCTGATCTAACATAGTTTCCAGCTAGCAGCCCAGTCTACTGGTCTAACTTGTTATCTTAGCACACTCCACATTCACATTCTATTTTTTTTTCAGGTGCATTTCAGTCCTGCACTTGCCTTTGAATGTTTTTCAGGTGGTAATTTTCTACCTATTACTTTACTCATTAACCCTTGATTTTCCACTGAGATAAAGCACACATTTATTCTCATATAAAGAGATAATGCACAAAGAGAAATGTTATTTTTGTGTGCCCTTTGAAATGTCATTTTGTCCTAAGCTTCGGTTTTCATGAATACAGTTAACTCTCAGTGAAGTATTTTGTCCTCTGAGGAGAAAAATATTATTTCCTAAACCAGAAGTCTGTAGTATGTATTAATGAATGGAATCAAGCTTGGAATATCCTAGGGAGGGGGGAGAGGAAGGGGCTGTATTTAGTATTTTTCTGTGAATTTATCCTCAGTAGAAGGAAAAATGAAACAAACACACAAAAATTGGAAATACAATGATAAATAAATTTGCACTGGAAGCTTCCAACAAATGAATACGAAATGTAGAAGTAAAATTGTCCAGACACAGATTCAATATATAATATAGCCATTCTAAAACCACAAAATAAGAGTATGCCAATTATTTCAGAAAGTTCCTGAAAACAAATCCATTCAGCCAGCAAAGAAACTTTATTTGAATCAAATGACATTTATTCAGTTGCTACAGGCAGCTTCTAGTCAGAGGAATTGGCTTATAATACGTAATAGAAGAGATATAAAGTTTCAGGTCTCTGAAGAAATACAGAGTTGAAGACAACAGCAGCAAAGATCAGAGTACCTGGTTTCTGTTTGTGGTGGGAAGTGAAAGTGTGTCATTAGAAGTGGTACAAACCAATGTTAGCACAGGTAGTGACAGCCAAAGCAGCATGTGTTGGGATCAAACCTTGTCAAAGGATTTCAAAATCCATTCTGAGACTTCAAACTTTTTTAACCCTCTCCCACACCTACTCTCCAACAAGCTTGAAATGCATTCTTGTCTGTAATATTAATATCAGAAATGAAGAGAAAGTTATTTAGAACAGTGATCCTTCTGCCAGCCATTAATCACTCATTATTATTTCAATAAAATGAAGTAACAAAAAATGAAAAAACATGAGAATCGGCACACAAAATGGTCTAAAGCTCATAAAACATCTCTCCATGAAGGATACAATAAATGTTCTCTTGTTTACGTTTAGAATCCCTTGAATCCCTTAGAATGAATGTTCTGCTGAATTTATACTCTCAAAGACTCTAGACCAAAGTCTCAAAATATTTTGAAGAGAGAATAGGTAACAGTTGCTTGTATAAAAGGTAGTACAAGACTTTCATCTTCCTTCCTCACATCATGCAGTAAAAGCTGGCATCAAAATACCACTACTCCCAAAATAAATTGAGAGCAAATATATACACATGACTGAAGTCTCAATAAAAATTCTTAAAAGTATGTGTCTACAGAGAGGAGCTGCCTTTTTCCTGAAGGCAAAATAGTTCCTGTATTTTTCTGACTTTGTCTTTTGACTTTTGTAATGCATTCATTTGAAATATGAAAGAGAAAAAAAATCATAATCTGGGTTAGAAAAACAAAAAGAAAAAGAAGATACTTAAAACAGATGAAAAAAAACCTTTATAATTAGTTTTTTCAAATAATTACAGATTAATTGCTACTTTAATAATGAAAATAAATCATTACTATTTAATTATTGATATAGTAAATAGAAAACAATATATCAGTGACCGGGGGGGGTGGGGTGGAGATGAAGTTTTCAGTCTTGGGTACTTGATATTAGTGAATTCTATTAGCTGTAGGTCCCACAAAGGAGTTTCTGTGCCTGTAAGGCTCTCTCAATTTTTTGCTCCACAGCAAAAGTGACTAAATTGAGTTGAGTTTGTTTGGGGGTTTGGGGGGCTTTTTTTGGTGGTTTTGATTGGTTGGTTGGTTTTGGGGTTTTTTTGGTGCAAAGAGTAGAGTAGAGAATGGAATAACAAATGCGATATAATACTTCTCTACAAATAATTTGTCGTTAAAAGTGTTTTAACCCTGACTGCAATCAAGAGTGAGAGAATGAGTAAAGAAATAAGGTTTTATTTGAAGATTAGTTAAGAAAATAAGCATAAGAATTTATTTTTTCTTACAGTTTTGGTCTGAGTTGAAATTAGGCCTTTACATTTTATGCTTAAAAAAAGTGAATATAGATTCAGTTTGAGTTTCTAGAAGAATTTTAAGATTAAAAACCCTAAACTAACACCCTCCAAAACACTCAGTCCACATTTTAATCTTTCACAGAATATCTGAGTCACTGTTTTAATCAATAATCATATTAAAAACATACGCTTTTTGTAAGAACACCTATGGGAAATAAAACTGCAGCTAAGAGGAGAAAACATTTTGTAATGGAAATAATTTTTTCTTGAAAAAATAAAGAAGCCGATATGAGGTAAAAAGTCCACGGAGTAATAGAATGAAAAAGTAATCTCATATCACAATGTAACAAGGACTTTTTTTTTTTATTATAATAAAAATGAGTATGAAAAATGCAATATAGAGATACTAACTAATCAAGAATATGGTCTACAGGAATGTATTTTACCAATGAAGTAAAAAAATTGACGTATTTTGAGATCTGAATCATTAAAGAAAAGCTGACTGGGAAATGATAGGAGTATTCCAAGTACCTAGCAGTGTTCATAACTATTTACTTGTAAGAAACAAAGTTTTCAGCCTTACCTAAAAATGAATTTTGTATCTTGAGTAAAAAATAATAACTTGTAAAGTAAAAACAATAACTTGTAAAATACAGATTCTTTTTCCCAGAAAGGTAAATTAAGAAAGGTAAAAATCCAACAATCCTTAAATAAAAATTCTAAATACAAGATTCCTTGTTTTGTTTCAATGATCCCTTTCATGTGCCAACACTACTGTTACTAGTCAGGGTGGATTTATTAGCTCTCCCATTGTTAGAACATGTTATTCTCGCCCATTGTTAGAACTAGCCAATGAGGAATACCAAGTCTTTTTCATGTAAAAATAGAAATGTCATGTCACTTCAAGACCTGCCATGGATCATATTTGCCTCCACTACAGATGATGCTGAAGGTGACTTGATGCAGAAAACAAGAACGATGTTCTGTGATTCTGTGTTAGCTCCCTTTTCCCCCCAGTATTAATTATATAATCAAATAAAGCACTTAGCTACTAATAAATTAAACCAATACTCCTAATTATTACAATATATCTAGGTATAATTGAGTGATATGATCAACATTTTACACAGATAGTAGTTACAAGCAAGTAGTTATGCTAAATGGATTGAAGTATATATGACCTGTCATAAATCTATAGTGTAGAAGAAGACTATTTCTGAAAATAGGTGCACCATGGTATACAGGAAATCTAAGGCTATAGACAAAAAAAAAAAACAAAACAAAACAAAACAAACAAACAAAACCAAAAAAACCAAAAACAAAACAAAAAAAAAAAAACCAACAAAAACCAAAAAAAAACAAAAAAACCCCCCGAATATCAGAATATCAATTACTGATATTAAAAGAAATTCAGGCTTGCAGTTCCCTGAACATACAATAAATTCAGATGTGGTAAGAATCACAGAAGACAAAAGCAAGGCATAGATTTTACTAGCAAACATAAAAAGTAAAAACAAGCATGTCCTGGATTAAGGAGAAAGAAAACAAAATGTAAATCACATACTCATTTCTTGGCAAAGAAGAAGAGACCTTCATCAATATTACATTTCTCTCAGCAAAGATCTTTGGACAGCAACAACATGCTCTAAATCCCCTCCCAAACTGAATCCAAAGATCTCTGGACATGAAAAGCATAGTATTAGATCAAAGAAATTGATAGAAAGCTTGTATTGGTTTAACCTTTCTATAATTTGAACAATTGCAACTATTCTTATAACTAAACTAATAACATGTCTTTCATTAGAATGTTAAAATTTAATTACAATTAAGATTTTAATTAGATTAGCACAACATTCCTTATTTGGCAAATGAGGTGTAGTCCTCATGGCCCACAGGAAAATTTTTGAGTGTAACAGCTGACAGATATGGCACAGGATTTATGGAATGTCCTGTTCCTTGAGCACTCGGTGCTGGCCCACATTGTACTAAGCATCTATGCATAAGTAATTGAACATTTTCTTATTCATAAATTCTTTTGTTGTCGACCTTTACTCATCAGACCACAATTACCAGGAGCTATTTATTTCATTCGGATTTTCAATTTAATTCCTTCAGTGTTAAACAAATTAATAATTATTATCTGCCATTGTACTATTCTGGTTCCTATTTATTGTTTATTCTCAAAACTGACTCCCTGTTATAACAATATTCTTGTAAGCAAAAATGTTGTCTGCCATTTCCCACTTTGAAGATGTTATATGACTTTGAAAGTTCTTTGAAAATACTGTTTGCACAGAAAAATTAGCATGTGATGTAATCTAAATGTAGACGTCTAAAATACAATTAATACTATGTTCCCTGTGTAACTAGGAAAGATAATAACTATATCAGGTGATAACTGATTAGGTTACCTGGGTTTAGTATTTATATTAGGATGAGATGGAGTTTTTTAGTTTTCTGTTTCTGCCTTTAAAGGCAGCATAGATGACTAATTGATGTCTCTTTTAATAATAATTAAAAAAACCAACCCCACACTAAACTGCTATTCTTAGGTTTGAATGTAATCTTAGTATGTTTTAACTTTTGTGCAAGAAACAACATAATTTCTATGTGTTTCATTTCTTGTGGAGTTTTCTTTTTTATTTATTTTGTTGTTGTTATTTTTAGCAGCAATGATTCAGAGTAAAATCAATACTGCCACCAGGACAGTAGCTGAAGGATATGGAAAGCTGATATTTAAAGAAGATAATGGCTCACAACTTCTAGGTATTATTTATGTACTAAGGAGGTATTGGCAATAATGCTAAGCAAATACATCAGCAGCAGACTGTAACCTTATTGACAAAGCTGCTGTACAGCTCTGAATAAGAATCAAAATTAGGAAAAAATGTATGTGAAAATGAATGGACAAGAAAATGTCTCAGGGACTGGAGGAGAAAACTCCAGTAGTGTTCTGGAATCAGAAAGCTATTTGCTTCTGCATTTCTTTTCCTTTAAATACATGTTCATAACTCATACAACCATACTTAACCTTTATTGTTCATTTGTCTTCAGTTTTAAAAGGATCTACAAGAGGTTCAGACAAAACCAGATTAAGAACTGGGTTTGTTCTCAGCTCATTTCTTTTGGGATAAAGTATGTAAGCAGTAATGTCTAATTTTATTTTACATTTATATATATATATATATATATATGTGTGTGTGTGTGTGTGTGTACAATTTTGTCCCACAGTTCAAGATTAATAGAAGGGGCATTTTCTTGCTTAAATTATTCACCATTTCTCTCAAAATAGTACTTGCAAAGAATCATTGTCTTTGTTTCTACCAATAGACATAATTGCTTGTTCTGGTTTCAAGGTGTTTTTTCTTTTTCCAGCTCACTCTGTCACAAAGAGATACCTTTTCATTCACAGTTGGTTCATGAGAACTGGTTTTGGCCAAATCTTTGCTTGGTACTTACCTGAGGACCTTATACAGTGGAATAAAAATTCCTTTTTCTACCCTGTTTTGCAACTCATGAGAATATTCCTTTCATTTATCCCCAAAGTTGCCATTAAATGACTCATTAGCCTGATCAACTCGTTTGACTTAGGGTGTTCATTACAGTCGCCATTAGGCATTCCATTTCAGCTGAAATGAAATGTAAAGGACAATATTTAGACAAAATATATTTTAAAAAAAATATATTTGGAGAAAAATGGTACATGTCAGTGATTAGATGTATAATTTGGTTTTTCTTATTAACAACTGATTTTGTTTTCTACCTCACTTAAGCTCTAAGTAGTAACTCAAAAAAACTGAAATAAGATGCTCTGTGGACATATCTTCACCAATGATCAAAGTGCCTTCTGCTGCCCTTCCTGTCACTGTTCACTGCATATATACCAAAAAAAGGCTTTGTCAACTAATCTTACATAGATCTCCAGGCAAAATGATGCCTGAATTATCTGTCTTATGTTTATTCTGTGGAGCACATTCTAAATTATTTTTGCTGTTTAAATCTGTATTTAGAGTACTTCTATCAATGATCTCTTCAGAACTACCTCCTTTCAATGTCTGGGGGTTTCAGCAACTGTGTAAAAAAACTTTTAAGTACTCCAGGAAGTAGTTTGTTAATTGAGTACTTGGCAATTTATTCTGAGTCAATACTCAAATATTTCTTAGTGTGGTACTCCAGCTTTTTAATGTTGCAATTATTTTAAGTGTACAGTAAAAGCAAGCTGCAGAGAAATAACAGCCATTAATTTTCCAAAACACATTTTGCTATGACTTAGTCTTTTTGACTTAATAGATATAAATTAAATGGCTTCAGTTGTTTGTCTTGAATTGCAATTTTTTTTTTTTTACACAACTGTTTTGTATAGCTTCAAGAAGAAAAAATTACTTTCACTTATAAATTGTTAGGACTGACTGTTTTGAAAAGAATGTTAACAATATCTTTAAGCAACTAGTCATTTGCTTTCTACTTGACTGGATGTATGCCTTTAGCTTGTTAACAAATCACTCTTACTACAATATTTGAAAGATAAACTATACAGAATTATGAAATCACACCTGGAAAGCTGTTCCAAAATTCTGAAGTCAAATATACATTTATGGTAGCCATTATCAAGGGGCTTTGAGCAACCTGGTCTAGGGAAAGGAGTCCCTGCCCATGACAGGGGAGCTGAACTAAACTATTTTAAAGCCCCTTTGAACCAAAACCCTGCTATGATTCTGTGATTCTATGATATAGAGTGACAATCCCTTTCCTGCTCAAATAGACAAATAAAGTCTTAGTTCACAAGCACTTGTGCTCATGCCCCAAAATAACATGGCCAGATGCACAGAAAACATTATTCTGTTTCAAGACCAGATGTCATAACCAATGTGAGTTTAGTGCAGCATAACATACATGAGTCACATATTTGCATGTATATTGCATGAAGCTATGCACAAAAAAATAAAAAATGCTTCAGGGAGGTATATAAAGTTTTCTGGAAATGAAAAGTCAGATTAAGTTAATTTACCATCAGATACCATAACTGGAAGAAGGTATCACATAGTGTTAATTCATTTTGAGATCAGCCAAAGGTATGTCTATATGTAAAACTAAAATGTAAAGGAGACCAGGAGATCTTTTAACAAAGATGCTTTTTATCCGTGTTTGGAATTACTTGTCCTGAAATCATGTTTCCTCAGTTGCATTCCATTCCTAACTCCAGGTCAATTCACTCAGAACATGCTTGTCATAGATGACAAACATATACTTGTATTTTACTGATTTCAAGGATGTCTATAAATGGATCACCCACTAAAACAGCTATTGAACAATTTTTGAAGACACTATAAATCAAGGTGAAGGAACAGTTACAAAAATGCTGGGATATTTAGCCAGATCAAATTGAGATCAATTTTTCTCCTTATTCTTCCATTTACTTCCCAGCTATCATATCAGCTTTTGGTATATTCCTTCTGAAGTTGCTATTTCAGCAATTTCCATTTATTTATTCAGACATCATTCTTAGACTGTGGTTCTTGCAATGTCAAAAAATAAAATATTTCTATATGTTTTACTCCACAGAGTTTAAAAGCAAACTGATATTGAACAGTAAGGTATTAAAAAAAATTCTACTAAACTTCATTGGCTTTTCATTTCTGTAGTCACAGGGGTAATTTCTTGAAAGCTGCTCTCTCCATCTTTACTGTAAACGTCAAATCACACTGCAGCATTATTGTTTACATTTGGCATAGAGCAATTCGAAAGACTCATCTTTTAAATGTCTCATGGTGACAGGAAAGGCCAGGAGAAGACTGATAGCCTTAGGAACCTGTTCCGAAAATAAATCTACCTCTCTGTATCCTTTTCTTTCTTCGTTTGTGTTAGCAGTGCAGCTGCATTCTTGGCAGATTTGCATATCTCTAATTATTCTTTGTTTACAAGAATGAAAATAAGTAAAAAAAGTTATAGATTTTTGTCCCCACTCAGCATGAACAATAAGGCTTAAAAATCTGTGAGATTTGACTGCCTTAATTTGTTTCTTATATTTTATAAATGGAAAATTAGAGAATACGAAGAAAGAGAGAAGGTACATTTTTCAAGTAAAGAAAGCCAGAAATAAGTACACATAACTGGTTGTGGCTCTACATGGCTGATTTAAGGAAAAATGTGAAAGTGAAAACCATTCAGTCTAATTTTTTATCCACCATCAAATGGAGTGCATCTGCTGAAACCACATGCACAATAATATCAATGCAGATTAAAACCCAAAACCTATAACTAGTAACTGTTTTCAGAATAAATTCCAGACTGGAATAGTTTTAAAGAAGAATTTGAAACAGAAAATTAAGATTAGAACAGCACTATCCTGTAATTCTGGATTTTATACTCTGAGTAATCACTTAACATATAATAAAACATCAGCATGCCTACATGCTGTGCAGCCCAGTTTTAAGTCTGTCAAATCCCTCCACATATTCATGATCTCTTTAAGATTAGTGAGCTATGAAAATGCAAATTTTGGAAGCCATATTTTCTGTAGGGCAGAAGGAGAATTAGCAAAGCACATTTTGGAAATTATTTCAGTATTAGAACTTCAAGTTGCCATCAGTGTAGTGGGAAAAAAAAAAATCCAACAAAACAAACCTGAACTGGAGCTAAAATGGAAGAAAAATAAAAGGTGTAAAAACTGGGGTACAAAAATTGTGTAAAGAGTTAGATCAAGTTCCCCTTGACTCAAGATTAAAAGACTAAAAGGAACTTGGATTTCAGAGACAGATTGAAAGCATACTTCCAGCATCTCTCATTATGTGATTATTACATTTTATTATTTCTTAAAATTTTATTTGCATGTAATAGCCAATGGAAGCAGCAGAACTGAAGGTGATATGCATTTATAAGCATTGTGTGTTAGCTTATGCCTGCCAATTTTCTTTTCTTCGTATTTTTAAGTAGAATAGAATAAAACCACAAAACAAAACATCTCTCACCAAAACCTCCAGGTATTTCCTGCACAGACTGAGAGAAATACTCTATGATGCTTGCTCAGTTTAGAATTCAAGACATTTTGAAGTAGTGAAGTCTGCATACAAGGACAGGAATGACAACGGTGACTGGGCTCAGCTGAATGCCCCACAATCACCAGGTAAATCCATAGGAGACCTAGAGATTTCAAATCGTCATGGTGGTGCTGAGACCAGCAAGAAATAAGGCCCAAACACAGCACACATCTGACGTAGCTCAGGCAAGGACTGAGCCTAAATGCAATGTGTAGATCAATAGGCAGAATTTGCACACACGGAGTGAATCATTTGTCAGCTCTCTGGCAGTATAGGACTTTTTACTTCTCACTTCTCTTTCTGGAAATTTTTCTGTATTTATAGATGTTTGGTACAAGGTCACTCAACAGCACTATGTCATAGCTGGCATTTGAAACAAGCTGCTTCACCTTGGGGAAAAAATTGCAAAATGTGCTGGCTTGAAAGCAAAACCAGTGAGAGACTCCCAAGTCAGAAAAACAATTTAGATCACTGACAGAGCCACAATACAACCTGATACCCTGTGGTGGTAGCAGCCCAGATAAAGTAGTCTTGTTGAAGCTGTGATCCCATAGAAAGGTCTAGGACCACTTGTCCTCTGCGAATCCAGCAGGTAAGGCTGCCTGTGCTATCCCAAATCCCAGATTATATCCAGGTGGGAATGCTTGGCTCCTCCCCCTGGGCGGAGCATCTCACAATGGGCTGATATCATTCTATGGGCCTTGCAATGGGTCCTTGATTGCCCATTAAACAGAGATAGCTCCTGGAGGGAGTTATCTATGAGTCATGCAGCAGGGCACTGATGGGCCATTAACAGAAGATAGTCTGGAGGGAAGGGGCAAGGGAAACACTGCCCAACCTAGTTTCAATAGCTCATGTCGATGGTGATAGAATACATACTTTGGGCACATCTTACATTGTAACCTAGGACACAAAGAATTGTGGAAAAACACAGTTACAGCCGATCAAGTCTGCTAAAGCCTCAGGACTCAGGATTCTGACAGAAGAATCCCTTATTTTCCAAAACCCAAAGGACTGTGTATTTTTTCTTATTGCTTCAAGCGGCTCCTTAGCGAAATATGAGAGAAAATTCAATAGATGTTTTTATTTAATGAGTTACTTCAGAAAATTTTAGCCTCAAAAATCTAATTCAAATTTGATTCTAAGATTCCTCATTTACCTAGGTTCTCTAGAGCTGCTGTTATCTTGGTAGCAGAATATTCAGCACCAGTATATTTCTCCAAGAAGATTTTTTCATATCTTTCACCTCATTCTCAGGTTAGCTCATTATTCCCATCTTGATCTCTATGTCTCTTCATCTCCATGATGCCTGCACCATTACCAAGGCTCAGAGGTAGCTCTCTTCTGTCTTGGGTCTGTCATTCACTGCACCACCAATACACAATGTGCATACACTAGAAAATTTAAGTCCTGGATTATTGAGGCAATCTCACTTTACCTTCAGCAGAAGACTTGTGGAGAAATCCTTTTCAGTTTTAGGATTTCCACAGAAAAACAGATGCAAGTCTTTTCTAAAAACAGGATTAGTCACATATTTGTTTTCTAAACTAAAATACTTTCTATGCAAAAAATTGCTTAGTGTCAGTGATCAAAACTGTTCAATATACAGGAAACAAGTACAACTTTGCATTTTAATGTAACCAATCAATCTGTGAACAGAACATCTTGAACAATAAACTATGCAAATTGTATAAGAATAAGGATCAGATTCAAAGACTAGTACTTTGCATATGTATAACTTGTGTTTGAAAACAAAAGATAGATTTGTGAGACTTCCACTGCAATTACATGCAGCTGAGCTCTGCATGTATCTGAAAGCTAAGGATGAAAATCATGATTTGTGTGGAGTGTCCAGAGATCGAAAATGGCTTTAAGACTCGTGTCCCTGAAGAAATCAAACCAAGTTGGACTAACAGACAACTCAGTTGTATTGCATAGCCTTAGAGGGTTACATAATTTTACTCTGTAACTATTACCAATAATTCACTTAAAACTAATTTCAATAAAGTTTTTTATATTGTCTGCTCCAGAAGTCTCAGTCTCTTCTCAAAGTCCTTGACCAACAAGCTGTTAACTGTAAATAAAATTAGTTTTACCCCTTCTCTAGAATTCCCTCTGAGGGAAAAGATAAGATTTAAAATATTGTCAGATACATAAACCATTAATTTTAGAAGGACAAAGGTTAATTTGAATGGTAGCTTTATTTTCACATCTAATATGACTTTGTTTCTGCTATGAAAGCACCCAGAAAAAAAATATTCATGCCAAAAAAGAAACATTTTCATGCCTGGCTTTAATAGAACATTTGAAGCCATGGTACAGACATTTAAAAGATGAAAACACATACCATGAGGATGGCAGGGTACCCCTGCCTTCAGTTTTTATCTCTCAGTGAAACACATAGATCATTCATCAACCACTTCATGCCTATCCCATTTCTAGAACGACTCTCATTGCTGTAAAGAGATGCAACAAATACATATACATGCTTATCTTTCAGTTTTTTTTCCTAACTCACCTCTCTTTTTTAATCATGACTGAAGAGTTCTGGGGGCAATAACTCTGATTACTCAGGATTCTCTCTGAAAGGATAAGTTCTACAAAATGGCCATTTACAGTACTCTAGTCCTATGAAAGAGTTCTTCAAGCACTGAAATTCCCAAAGGGTGTACACAGACAAATATTTACCTTACATCTATTATTTCCCCTGTCTTTTAAAAGCATGATATTCACACACACACCGCATGCTGCATGCAAGGAGATAGGGGAAGAAAAAAAAAAAAAAAAAAAAAAAAAAAAAAAAAAAAAAAAAAAAAAAAAAAAGAAGAAGAAAAATTATCTGGTGTTCTGTTTAAGAAACAGCCACAAAAATATGTGAATAAAATGTGACTGAATAAATGAAGTCTGAGTAATTAAAATGCCTACTGACCATGGGTAATTAATATATTTTCAATGTACTAAAAGAAGCCATCTGTGTTAGTAAATACTCCAATATAAGATGTTAAATAATATTAGAAAATTTATCCTATCGCTTTTATTAGAAAGGAAATTTGGGGATGTAAATGATGGTATTTGGAAATTTAAAAGTCAAATATTGGAAATACAGCTGGTAGACTTTAATGAAGGAATGAAAAACTTCATTGCTGTCTACATCTGTTGAAAAATCAGAAGATTTGTTATTCAGAGGGCTTTAATCTGCTGCAGCTTACATCTCCTAAATTTTACTTTGAGATTCAGATGTGAACAGAAATCTCAGAATAAAATTAAAATTAATTCAAGACTAGTGAGCTTGAATGCATGAATTTTTGCATAGATAAAACTGTTTAAAACTTAGAAGTCACAAAGCATTTCTGCACTGTGTAGTAGTTATGTGAAAGCATACAAAGACAGACCTTAGTGTTGTGTTGGATCTCAATGTACCCCCAAAGCAAGAAAGACTGTACCACACTGGGACAAATTCAGGAGAAGGCTGCTGGGATGCTTGGGACAATAGCACTTGCTGTGTTACAGGAGCCTGAGGGAACAGAACTGGGTTAGCCTGGAGAAGAGACTAATTTGGGGGGAACTTACCAGCAGGAAGGCCTCACATCAAAGAGAGGCAGGCTCTTCACAGCAGTGTGTTGTTGGAGGGTGAGAGATAATGGGCCTAAGGAGGCACAAAACAGACTTGGATCTGAAAGCTTTTCCCACCTGTGGAGTGCCTAGTGGTGGAAGATGATGCCTTAAGAAGTTATGCTGTCTTTGTCCTTGGAGGTTTTCATCACCTGACTGGACAGAGCCCTGAACAACCTCGTTTGACTTCATAACTGCCCCTGTCTAGAGCAGAGTTAGAAAAGTTCTGAGGTTCATTACCACCTAAATTATTCTACACTTCTATGGCTTCAAAGCACGGTTTCTCAGCAAATTTCTGTGAGAACAGAAAGATTTTAAATGTCTTTTCTCAGTAGCTGACTCAGGTGAAAAATTATGTCATCTTTGGCAGGTAAACCAGTAGACTGGACAGGAGCAGACCGTACGGCTTAGCAGGTATCTATTTCAACTTTTCAAGTCACTAAATTAGGATAAACTAAATCAGAAAAAAAAAGGAATCAATGTCTTTTTATTTCCAGCAGCCTTCCTTTCCAAGAGAAACCTGGGAGAATTAGCTTGGGTATATTTACAGTTTAACACCATATCAGCAAGGTCCCTCCCAAGTAAACATGTTAATATTCCAAAGAAAGTTGATGGATTTACAGAGGCTTCAAGTATAAGTACAGTGCTATATATTTAATGCAAGTATATGGCCAGGTAGAGAACTGATAGTGTCACTGATAGATTTATTCTGTCAAGTGTGTGCCTGTTGTCAAAAAATCTCTCACTACTATGAGATATTTTCTTCATGCTGATAGCATCACTTTTCAATATAACCCTGATAATTCAATCAGTTCAAGAGCACTAATCCAAAAGAAACTCAGCATTGTCAGTCGTGACATTCATGAAATGACTTCTCTGCCAGAATCTAGCTTTAATTTCGCGCTCAGAAGAGACTGTTCCCAAAAAATGAAATTGCTGTCAAGTTTCTGGGAGCTGAGTACATGATGTTAGTTTCTGAAAGTTAAAAAAAAAAAAAAAAAAAAAACAAACAAACAAAAAAAACCAATAAACAACTACAGGAAATGAAGTTATTCACTAAGTGAAATTACAAAAAGCATATTTAAAAAAAAAAAAAAAAGTATGTTTTTGTGGTATAGACAACTGACTGCTGCAGTAAAGAGCTGAATTTTATCCATATTTCCACCACGGTCACTTAGGTAATTTCTTATGCTCAGAATTATTTCATGTACAAAAGTGGAACACACTTGATTAGGGAAGGCAAAATTTTATTATTGATTAAAATTTTAGTAGTTGAATTGTACAAATTATTAGTTCGCTAATAGCAAAGTTAAAACTCTTCTACAGAAGAATATCTTCATCTAACCCTTCACTGGTGTTGTGCTCAAATTTCCAGCTTTCCTCCAGGTAATAAGGCTGTTGATTTCAGTCAGAGGGCTAAAGGCAATCATTAGAATACTCTAGTTTTTTACAGGTGTTGCTCATGATAGGAGCTTCTTCTGCCTCTCTCTCAGAGAGGGATGTTGGCTTTTTTCCTCTCAGTTTTGAGACTGAAGGGGTTTGTTTTAGTGTTATCTGAAACCACTATGTATCTGAAAACAGTACACACCATTTCATAGTTTCCAAACTTTTTTTTTAATACTATCATTTCTAAAACTGGTTTTAACCAAGCAATACCAAATTGAACTTCTCTAGCCTAGGATCTTTGATACTTTCCCTGTATTTCCATTCTTCCATACCACATTTTATTCTGGAGTCATAGGCAGCCCAGCTGACAGAAAAAAACTACTTGTTTTTTTTCATAAACTAAAACTAAACTAAAAAAAAAAAAAAAAATTTAAAAATACTTACCTGACGGCTATAAACTTGTAATTACAGCTAAACAAGCTCAAACCAGCTCATATCAGGGTACATGTAGACAATCCTGCACTGTACTATAGAGTGCAAACACCCTGTCCTTGTACTATGGACTATGTGCCCACTAATCCTAAACACAGTTAATCCCACGATGCTAGGAGGAAGCCACAAAATGAGTAGATGCCATTTTCCCAACTATAAAATAAATACATGATTTTCAGTAGTATTTGTACTGAAATATGATTTTAAAGAGTTAAGATTTTAGCTAAGGGTTAGAAGCAATTTATATTGATCAAGATGTAAGTTAGATCAGTAAATGGTAGGTTAATGATTATTAGATGCCCAGGCTAGAGCTAACTGTTATATTATGAGCTTGTTTATAGAAAAGTGGAGTAAGTGAACCGTCATAAGAACAGATTGAAACCAGTAAGAACAATGGCCAGCACCTGGACTTCATACCAATCAATCAGGAAGCAGGGGACCTTGGACAGTGCCAGAGGGTCACAGAGACCTGATGAAGACTCTCCTGACTTCATCCTTTGAGACCACTGACCCAATTCAAGACCGCTGACCCAATTCAAGAGAAGAACTGTGCACGCGTGAAGGACTGATAGCCTCATTTTAATAGAGAGCAGGGATGGGAGGGGCTGGGGTTATGCATATGTATTGTATGTAAGGTCTTGGAAAAGAAACAGAGAGCAAAGAGCCTTGTTTGGGGCGGCCATGCCTTTCAGAGATGACTCCCGTGCCACCCACTGGTGAATAAACATACCACTTTCTAACTTTAACTAGTTAGAGGGTCTTTGTCCGTGATTATATAGGTTTTCAATGACTCAGTACCCATAACCAAGATGTAGTAGTTTAACATGGATGTGAGTTTTTTCTCCTTAGAGTTGTCATGGTAGTTCTCTTTCAAATATCTCTCCACCTCAGCTGGGTTTACATGAGAAGTCTCAGGCTATCAGATTGGAAAATTCTTTTAAGGTTTGACCTATGTCCTCTCATTCACTACACTACTCAAGATTTTCTATACTTGGGTCTACTTCTGGGTCTACTTTTGGGTCAGCAGTCTCATCAGCCCCTCTGGAAATCTCAGCCCTCATACTAGACAAGCTGCAAACCATATAGAGGAAGCTTACTAGATTAAATGTGAGCACCATGTCTACGTGCTAATCAAAGGAAGTTAATGGTGGCCCTGTTTACCAAATTGCATGCCTGTTACTTAATGCAAGAGAAGTAAAATTTGACTTCTTACTCAGCCAACTCCTCAATTCACATTGGTTATTAACGGAGTAAGTAATATGCCTCTCCTCTTCAACCAAAAAGCAGATACCTAAATTCAGGTTTTGAAACATTCATCACCTAAAGTTGAACACACATTATTGATAGCAGACACTTTCTATTGGGTCTGAGTGGATTAAATTAATTTTTGCTATAGAAGCTGATAAGGGGGTGTGTTTTGGATGTGTGACTAAAACAGGGTTCGTGCACCAGCGTTACTGTTGCTGAGCAGGGCTTAAACAGCATGAAAATCTTCTTTTTCCCCACTCTGCCCACAATGAGTGGGCTGGGGACAGATAGGGAGTTAGGAAGAAACATATCTGGGTCTGCAGGCCCCAACTAATTGAAGAGATGTTCCATACCACATGCCATCCTGCTGAGCAGTAAAACTGGGTGTGTAATGGGTGTTGTGACCCAAACTAGCTGTTGCTTGGAGACTGGGCATCAGTCTGCTGGTGGGAGGTGGTGAGGTTTTGTTTAATCTTTGAACCATTTGATGGGTTTTCTGTCCTTTCTGTCCACTTATTAAACTGTGTTTTTCTCAACAACAAGGTATTCTCACTTTTGTCCTGATTCTGTCTCCCATTCCACTGAGGGTGTGGGACTGAGCAACTGGGCGGTAAGTTATCTTCCATATAGGGAAAACTGAACATTGAATGTTTTGTTTTGTTTTGAATACAATTTTGTGTGGGTCGATGTGTGTATCTGTGTGCATTCACATAATTACATAACTGCAAATGACCAAACATTATTGCCACTAAATTGCAGGGCTTGACATTAATATGTTATCCAATTGATTATGTGACTCAGTTTAGTAGGTCTACACAATGTATTGTCTGAAGAGAAAAAAAAATGGTGATTTCACTTCCTCATCCTTGTTCATTGGTTTGTTTACTAAAAAAATCCATTTTATTTACATGAAGTAGACTTAATCAAACTGAAAGCTAATCTTGTAATTCTGTTGTAGTGTCTGTTAGTTGGAACATGATCTCATACAAATTTCCTCTGAAATGTGTAATAGACATACACCACTATAACCTAGCTTGACCAAAGTACTACAAATGTAATCATCTCCTAAGACTCTCCTCAAGGAGAGTTCTCCATTTTGCTGTTGTTAAGATCCAGTTATTAAAATTAAGATGCTGCTGCCCAAACTAAGCTGCAAACAAGACCATATGCCAAGGTCAATAGTACAGTTTTATTTAACAGTAATTGTGAGGTAGAGAGAGATAGAAAGAAATAGGAAAAAAAAAAACACACCAAAAAAAAAAAAAAAAAAAAAAAAAAGGAATAAGAGCAGAAAGAGAAAGATATACAGTTGTCGCCCATTGGATCATTACTTGTCTTTTGTAATTTCAGTGGCTGTTGATGAAAGTGATGATTATAGTCTTGACCTATCAGAAGTGGAAGAAACCCACAAAACGTATTCCATGCTCTATATGCACTCAGTTTCAGGTGGGAATGCTCGGTAATTTTACAGGGGGTTTCACACTGAATGATGTAGAGATGTGGATGACACAGCTGCCTCTCATCTCAGCACAGCTGAGTCATCTCTGCCCCATCAGAAGAGGTGAATACCTTCAGACCACCTTCCAGGGGTCTCAGTCCTTTCCTGGAGGTGAGCTTTCTCAGCTGAGCCATTATGTAAGGGAGGACATTGGAAGGAGAAAAAAAAGTCCCAGAATTTGCCTCCTATCAGCCTCTTCCCTTATCTTTTTCAACACCCAGCTTTAGCCTCCTGTGATGGGTGTGTGCACAGACTGCACCTGGGCACTTAAGTAGATTGTTTGAGTCATTAATCAGTCTCTCACAGCCATGTAAAATGACTTTTCCTGTAATACAAAAAATAAAATTGTGTGGCATCTATAACAATACTATTCTAAACAAAAGGAAATCAGCAAAGAGTTCAAAAGTTTTCTCTTTCAGGAAAAAAATACTCAAATTGACCTCACTCTTTCCCTATTATGGGGTGCACTGATACGTTTAAGCAAATCCATTCATAAGACAAATTACATTTCCACTTTATAAAAGTATCCAGTACTAAAAACAGTATACGAAGAATATTTAGGAGGCCTGTGATATGCTTGTGTTAGGATTCAAAATAAGCAATGTCATCAGGGTTTGCTGAGAAATTAGTCTTGATAATGTTTAGATTAGATGAAGAAAATATTTTTATTGATTTATTTACTTCTTTATGTGCTTGAGAGAGCTATATTAGATGTTAGGATGCATGGCTCTGTATGAGTCATGAGACTCTCATTAGTCTATAAGTCTTAGAAATACAGTTTTGCAATATAATAAAAAAATTATAAGATTTCTTCTGAGATTGACATAAAGAGGGGAAAAAATACATATAAATAATTTTAGAAATGTGGCGAATTTATTTATTTCTAACCCCAATTTTTATTACAAAAATTTTTGCAAATCTTGAGGTCCAGTAAAAATAGGAAGTATGCCATAGATGCAAAAAGAAGGAACATCATGTCATTAGTGATTTTTTTCTGCATTTATGACTACTTATTTTTGACAGCTGTTATCACTTTTCTGCTCTGTGACACTGAAAAGTATCTTATAATATAATGTAATTTTTTTTCTTCTACTCTTGTTGTGTAGATTGCTTTGGTAAAACTTGCAATACACCTTGTTATGTTCCTGTTATAATCTTTTATTTTTCTTTTTTGTAAGTTGATGGTGAGACTTTTTGCCAAGGTCTGTAGTGACAGGACAAAGGTCAACAGTTTTATACCAACAAAAGGTAGGTTTAGATTAGATATTAAGAATAAATTCTTATGATGGTGGTGACATCCTCGAAAATGTTGCCCTAAGAAGTTGTGGATGCCCCATTACTGGAATTGATGGCCAGGTTGGATGGATCTTTGAGCAACATGATCTAGTTGAAGACATCTCTGCTCATTGCTGGGGAAAATGGACAAGATAGTGCCTAATAGTATGGACATTTAGTTAGAGTAACTCCTTGTTTCACTAAAATAGTCCGAATTATATAAAAATAAGGAGACATATTTTATTATTACACTTACAACTTAAAGCCACTATAATATACAAGTTCCAGCCATCTTGTTTACTATTTCTCCAGCAACTCCAAGGAAGTGCTGTCAGATCTGTCAACAACGTTCACTCAGTAGAGCAAGAATGTATAAACATACACATATGTTCCTGAAGGCTTCAACTCTCCATTTGCTGATTTTAAGCATTATTTTTAAAACTATGATTTCCCAAGACTGATAAGAAATTCCTTATTCCATTTTTCAAACAGTCTCCAAACAGTCTAAGGAGGTGAAAAATGAAGGCTTGTTATGATTGCATACACAGTGAGATATATATGAAAGATACCAGTGCATCAGCGTTTCGCTGACAGAAAAACACTTTGGGCAATCATCTCTTTCATCCATGTAAACCAGACTGCAGCCCATAGAGAAGACTGAAAAAAATAATGTTATCTATAGTCATAGATTGTTGCACAGGTAGCCATCAAAATAAAACCACTGTATCTTGTCACTTCAAAGGTAAAAGTATGGATGAGAATGAAACAAAAAAAAATCCTATCCAGAAAAATACCAGAAGAGTGAGTACTTCAGGCAAGGTGAACATGGGTCTAATATATGAATCATTCTTCCCAAAAGTTGCAATGAACAGCGACCGAAGAAACTAAAAAGCAGCAAATAAATTACTGGGTTTTCAGTTTGCTTCTGGGACGATACTATTTTGTGCAGTGGATGTGCAATAGACTTTTAGTAGTCTGCCAGATTTCTAGAAAGGGACATGGGAGGAGGCAAAAAGGGGAGAAGTAGTGGTGGTGGGGATAAAGCAATCATAGATTGGGTAGAGCCATAATCCGAGTGAGATATATTTTGCAAAATATTCACATTGAATAGTTGATATTATTCACATTGAACATTTACACTCATTAAGTTTGGCCAAATTGAGCCCAGAAAAACATTAACAATAATGTTAACAGTGTGCTTCATTCTATCCCATTCATTTATGGGATAGACAACTGGATGCTGATGTTTCATTGTTTCTATGTATTTGCAAATCTAAGGTGCACAAAATAAATACTTTATCAAGGATTTTTTTATAATTTTTACTAAGTCTGTGGTCTCATTTCTGGAGATCATGTTCTATGATAATTCCTTAAATTGATACTTGACAAGGAAATTAAAAACAAACAAACAAGGGAGTGTTCACTAAAAAATCAGAAGATCAGTTTAGGAAGGAAGGAAGGCAGTAGAGATAACAAGCATAGTATTCATGAGTGCAAGCAACTCATTGATAATTCTAAAACAACTGAACTTCAACCCTATTTTTTTAAAGTTATTTCAGGAAAAAATGAATATTTTCTGAGAATTAGTAATTACTGAACACAAGGTTGATATAACTGTTGATAAAAGTAGATAAGAAAGTATCAGGAAAAATTTTGAATATAGAAGTCTACAGGTCAGTATGGTATGAATGCCATTATACTCAGGGAGCGAGGTGTTGCTGTGTGTTATTGGTTTTCATATTGTATTTAATTTTTATATTGGGTTTTATAATGTTTTTTCCTGTACTCTCCTGCTCTCCTGGAAAATGTTATATCCCGAGGTTTGTCCCTGCCGCCTTCCCTGTCCTTCCTCCCACGCTCCTCCCAGTCCCCTCCTGCCGGCCCTGTCTGTCATTTGGCTGTTCCTCCCAGCTTCTGGAGGGTTCGGGTAAAAGACGTCGAATGACAGGGCAAGGGCCGAGGAGGTTCCTCCCTTTATGTTCCCCACTGGTTCCCTTTAATGTCCCTCCAACCCTGTTCCACTCCCACCTTATCCCTCACTGGGTGTTGGTTTGTTCCCTCCTTTAGGCCCTCCCCTCTATATAAGCCCAGACCACACAGCTGGGCAGATGGCTTGATTCAGGACAGGGCAGAGGTCTGGGCAGGACCAAACTGAATAAAAGCCTTGGTTTCACCCCTGGATCAAGTCCTCCTTCTTCTATCAAGTCCTCTTCTTCCTCTCCCCTGCCAACGGGGTCTCGCTCTCTTGAGCTAAGGGAAAGATCCTCCGCCGACTCCCGGGTTTTTAGGACCCAGAGGAGCTCTTTTATTTTGCCGCTTGTCTCAAGCTGGCCTGGGTGAAAAAGAGCTGGGAAATCCAAGAGAGAGAAAAGTGATAGTTAGGTCATGACTTGCTGAACTGCTTGCAATCGTATGGCAGTCTTGATGAACCTACAAGAAAATATAAAAGGATTTTAGTAAACAAATAGGAAGAGCAGTGAAATTTTAAATTAGATTTTAATTCAGTATCCTAGAAGAAATAGAGATCTCTGTCTGTCATGGGCTTTCCTCGACATTCAGGTGGTTTTAGAGTCTCTTTGCCCTCTGCAAAGCTCTGTGCTAACTGGAAGAAAGAGACAGAGTCTTCAGGTCCTGATTTTTCAAGGTTGAATGCTTCGTTTATTGTTCTTATCTTACAAATTTCTCAGTGCCCAACAAAGGTCTCTGCAGCTGCTCGGGCATCTGGTGACTCCTCGACTCCGACTCTGACTCCTCCCACGCAGGGCTGTCGTTATCTTTTATACTAATTGCTACGTATTCTTTATTTATCATTACTTGCCAATGTCTATCATTTATACTAAACAGGTCATCCCTACTTTGACTCAATCTCTGTAAACTACTTTGTGCCACTGTCACTGCTGAAATGGAGTGAGGGAAGAAGAAAGAAGAAGCAGGAGACAACGCCCCAAATCCTCTATCTTGCCCCCATTCACTTTAATGCTAGAAACTTAGATTTACAGTTTTTTCACTCTGTGATAAGCTAAACTACTATTTTTCACACTTTTGTGGCCTGCAACCCCGCCCGCAGTGCAGGAAGCCTCTCCCATGGACTGAGATCAAAGCTAGTGTCCGTCTGAGCTCTGGGCTGGGGTCCCAGACCCCCCTGTCCAGGTCTCTGACCCTCCAGGGCAGCCAAAGGAATGCCCTGGACTCCAACATCTGTCTACAAAATTTAAATCTCAGAGAAAAACTTAAATTTAGAGTGAAAAGCAAAGTATGTTGACATTAATGAAGAAAAAAAGCTTATTTTGATTTCAGGAAGCTTGCTATCAAGCCCACCTTGCAAACACACTTATATCTTAAAATAGATGGAAAGGGAGAGAGATTTTTGAGACTAGAGTGGTTCTTGTTTAGTTGTTCAATGACTCTCAAAATGAAAAGGAAAACTGCAGAAATTTGTCAGCTCTCTAGTAATCCTCTGACAGGTGCAGAGCAAGCAAAAAAAAAAACGTGTCGTGTTCCTCCCCAAGTCAGGGGACAGGGGTGGATTGAATGATCTTGAAGGTCCCTTCCGTGCCAAACCATTCTATGATTCCATGTCTACTACGATTAATAGTCAAACCCTCAGTTGGTGACAGGAACAGTATAAGCATTTTAAAGTCCATTCATAATGAAGATTGTTATGGGAGCTGGAGTTACCAATTTCTTCTGTATTAAACTACTATTGATTGTCTTTTTCTGAGGAAATTGAACGGAAATTACTTGATTATGGTTGGATTTCTACAGGCCCCAGGTTCATTATGAGTTCCTTAAGACTTAGATTTGCCATTCCGGAAAAGCAAACGTGGCAAAAATTAGGAGAAACATGATATAATGAGCCACGTTCTTGTCACCCATCTGAAAGATGCACAATATTCCTCAAACAGATGCTTAGGTGTTTCTGACACTTGTGCTATGTCTCTGATAATGAGAGCTCTTCTGCTGAAGTTCATTTTAATCCTTTTCACAGGAAAGAAATATATTTTATAAAAAAAGAATACTAGAACAAAAATTTTGTTTGGGACCAGCTGACTGTTTCTTTATTATTTGGAGAAATTAGACTGGTAGCTGAGGAAGAAACTTTTCAGTTGGAACAGGAAAAATTTCTAGGTAGCTGCAATTGAAATAGAAAAATAAGAAAAAAAAAAAGCGAAGCAGTGTTAGAAACAGCAGACATGTAAAGCTGGAATTCTATTTAACAGGAAATCTTAAGATGACAAAATCATAGTTTGAGAATCATTGCACAAAACATGTCAGTACAGGAAAAGTGAATATTTTAGGAAAAAAAAAAGGAAAAAAAATAGAAAAACCTTATAAAATATGCTCTTAATACTATAAAGTGTTGTTTAATCTATGGAACAATGGTGATTTGATCAGAGTTTTTATACATTTCTTAAGAAATTCATGATTACTTAATAAGTCCATTTTAAAAGGCACATTAGAATTTTATTTCTTCTATTTTTGTTACAGGGAAACAGAGTGAAAAATCTGCTGCTGCATTTTACAAGCATTTGTCTGTATCCTCAGCGTATTATTTCCACTCAAGAAGAGTACATAAAGAAATTTCTCTCAATCTCTCAAATGTCAAACTTATTTCATCCTTTAGACCTCTCAGTACACAAACTAATTGAAAACCATGCTCCAGTTTTTCATCAGGAAAAGAGGGATAATGCTTTCCCACTTGAATTACTTGGTTTTGGTTGCTTTTGATTTCCCCCTGCTCTCCCAATCTTCAGCTTTGAGGCAAAAGGATTATCTCATCATTACAGAACAAAGGTGTTTTATCTTTTCTAACAAGTGTTTACAGTAGGAAAAATATTTTGCTTTGGACAGAAAAAAAGAGTTTAATTCAGACATCTTTAGTCTTCTGAAGTAGTAAAAATAAATTAAATTGAATCAAAATTAAAACTTTAAAGCCATTTTGTTTGAAATATATAAATGCGACACCAATTTTCCATGGTTGTCTTAAATGAAACATTTTTTAAGTAAATGCATTCAGACAATATAATATATAGTATTCAATTGCTAATTACTTCTGTTGTTTAAGCATCTATGATGAAAGTTGTCTAGAAAATATAAATGTCTATAGTTGTTACTCATTACATAACATCAGAATACTTTTAAAGAAAATAGAAGAACATTTAAAATAAATTGCAGTTGTAGTGCTTACTTTTAAAAACTTTTAAGTGTACACACATCTTCATGGATACATAGATACTCTGAGTTTTAATCTTCAATGAGATTTCAAAATACATCTTAAAACCAGTGGAATGTACTGAAATAATAGTCAGATATTATGGGAAATGTTGGCTCTAGAAGGTGAAAGGATCATTTTCCAAACACTGAGAACAATTTCAAGGGTAGGGTTTTAATTACCATGTGCCCTCTGTGAGTGCTCAAGCTCACAATGCCGTGGGTGTCCAAAGAGCAGAAAACAAATCCCCAGACTCCTTGAAATATTTTGTTAGAAATAAATGACAATGCTTTCATTGCATTTTTCCGGAAAAATAAGCTGGGACAGAAGAATAGGAGAAGTTGAGCATTGCTGTCTACCTAGATACCATTTCCTCCTCTTATAGACAAAAGCAAAAAGACACAAATCAAAGAGTAGCAGCCAGACTTAAAAAAATAATAAGGTGAGGTTTTGGGTAGCAGAAGCAATAACAATGTTGAGAGTTGAAAGGTTCAGCTACGACATCATCATCCTTTGGTTTTAAACAAGTATATACAAAAAGTTTAGTTTTGTGTCATAATTTAAAGTTTGACCCAGAAGCCACAGTAAACAAGTGCTTAAGTGCTATACAGAAATAAAAGTATAGAGGCATATATAAAAGTGTATACCTGTGTCAGTAGATAACTAAGAAAAAATCTACATGCAGTGTTTGTGTTGGGGGTTGTTTTTGTACAAGAAACAGCAAAAGTCAGGTTTCTTTAAAAGAAATAGAGCAGAAGCAAATTATATTAGGCTATGCTCAGAATGCTCCGGAAGACCAACATTCAAATTATTTACCTTCAAAATCACAGAATTGTTGCTTATTAAATGTTTGTTGATAAGCCAATTACCTTAAAATTAATATATGTGTCTGCTTTATAGCCCATATTTACAAACAGAACACCAACTAAAAAACCAGCAATGACTAAACAGATCCTTTATGTGAAATTAATCTATGATTGATTGCCATTAACTTTTAACAGGGAGATAGTGATGTGAGAGTTGAAGCCACATCTGATGTAACTTTTATCAACTATTCAGGAGGTTGGCAGTGATTAATTACTAGTCAAAAAAAGTATCCTCCAGCAATCAACCTGCATTGGTCTATTGCTATAATGATAGAAAACATTAAATATTACAGAAATTATATGTGTTGGACTTCCAAGGAGCTGTAACTCCTACAAAAAAACTATTATGTTTGGAATGTTTGCCTGATTGAAAGATTAACGCTTGACAGAGCAAGAACATATAGAAAAAAATCAAAACATAAAATGCAGCTGTCTAAGAATCAATGAAATTAGACATCCTGCAGTTTGACAGCTTGTAATGAAAAGGAGTGATGAAAGCTTATTGCAATATATGCTATGAAAATACAGGAGAAAAAATACAATGTTATTTTCAAATATATTGTAGTTAAAGAACTGATTTCTAAGTTACTTGAAAATTGTGGTTCGCACAAACACATTCAACATGTTAAAACCAAAAATATATTTTCACTAAAAAAAAAAAAAACTTTAATAAGAAAACCACAATGTGAATTATTAATTACAATACTCAATTTCTCTTTATTTTGATTATATTTTTGGGTCAAATTATTACATATTTTGAAGGTTAAGTAGGTAAAGACTGATTCTGGATTATATTCAAATCGATTTTAAAGGCCTGCTTATAAGAATGCCATCAGATTACTAATGTCAGGCAGTAATATTTTTCCTCATGAAAGCATTACTTGCAAGCACCTCACCTTGAAATTTCATTAAAGTGACACACTAGTATTTTCAAAATTACCATAACAGCTAAACAGCTCTAAAATCTTGATTATATAATATAAATTAACTACTCTTTTCTAACTAATGAAATAAAAATGTGTTTAGAAAATAAAATACAGCTGTTATTTTCATTTATTTGACTAGTAAAATCCAGGGGTCTGTACTCCCTCTACTGGCTAATTCTGCAGAAAAAGCAGCTGTCAGCTAAAGATAACTGAGGCACACAAAATAATTAAAGAAGAATTTGCCTTTGCACAGGTAGACCAGATTACATTCACAACACCACAAAATCTTCTCTATTTAAAGAATAAAAATATTAGCCTGCAGATAAATATGATTTCTTTCTAAATATTCTCAGATGAGAATTAAAATATATTTTCTTAAAACCAAGGAATTTTGAATTCCTTTCAGGTCACCTTTCAACCTGAAAACCCTTTCTCCTGGTATTCTCAAATATTGCAAACATTTTGTGACAAATCCATGGGGAGAGATATTTAGGTAATTTTTAACAAAATATGATATGTAAAAAGATTTATTAAATATTGAAGAAGATCTTTGAATATAGCTTTTACTCTACTGACAAACATTGGTCAAAATTATCTCTGGTGCCACTGGCTCAGAACTTGATGATTTAACTCACATCCTTTGCTAAGATTACAGCGAACAAAGAAAGAAATTAAACTAAATTAACCCTGATCACTGGTAGGTCATAGATGCGAGAAGACAGCAAAGGGAGGGGGAAAAATAACTACTTGTAGGGCATTTTGACTTTCTATTTAGTGCACAAATATGGAAAACAAGAATTTTCTGAAAAATTTAAGTAATCTTAAATCTACTCTCTTACTGACAATCCTTTAATTTATTGATCCGAGAGTACAGCTACAACTGACTGGTACAGCATAAATAGATCACTCCTGGATAAGTGGACAGCTAGCTGGGACATCTAGAAGACATCTACAGGACCAAAACAATCAGCTCCTGTGCTGCTGAAATACACAACAAACCCCCTGCCACAAACAATCCAGGCCAGTGATATTAGTTACAGCTGTAAATCAGTGGCTGTTCTCACGCTATATCCAAGTAGAATTGTCCGAAATTGGTTGTTTTTACACAGGTTACCATACACCATAATTGCATGTGCAATTAGGATACATGTTCTTGAAGTTCTAGGCTTTTGCTCCACAAAAGATGAGATGAGACAGTAATAATCATCTCTTTACAGGCAGAATTGATGTTATGTAAGGATGCAAAAAATCATCTCTGGCTCTGAAAGGCCCATTTTAGGGTAGCAATTTACTGTGAACTTTATAGTCAACACAGATGTGAGAAATAGCAATTATCCTCCAACCACCTAAAACCTATACTCTCTAGGTATATAAATTCTCCTCAGTAATCTATACTCTGTAATAAAACATAGCTGGTAAGAGCTTTTCCTGCAACACCCATCGGCATCTAAAACCTGCGCCCAGTACTAATGACAGTAACAAGCATAAACAGAGATGCCTTTGATTGCTATATTTTCAAATTTTCCATACTCTGATTAGCACAGTTTTCAGGATTAGTGAGAAAAGGATAGTGCTAATACAAGGTATGAGTTATACCCACAGTTATTGACTGTGCTCCACAGGTGTTTAATACGGTAGAGGGAGAGGGGAAATTTTCTGCTAATAGGACAGCATTCTGAGAAAGATTATTTGCTCACTTTTCTTCCTTCCTGCAAATTAATATTTAAAATATATTTATAGTTATTTTATATCCAGAAATTAAAACTATTTGCAGATGTATAGTTTTATTTAATTTTGCCCTTCTCTCCTAAATATGAAGTCTCAACTCACCCTTTATTATATTTTCAGTCATTTCAAGTCATTACTATTCTATGCATAGAATTTCCTTTTATTTTGCATAGAGATCAAATATAGACTATAGTTATTAAGATATATGAAATGTAACAATCAAGATTATGAAATGTAACAATTTTGGTACACTTAGTTAAAATTCTATTTATAATCTATAGCATGAAAGATTTAAGACAGAAATTAAGTTCATTTTCACCTTAAGCAGATAAACTGGTCACCTGCTGGGCTAAATTTTTTGCTTAATCATTAATTAAAATTAGCCTAATGATTTCTTTTATTGACATATTAATAAATGCAACTGAGTAAGAAGGCATGATCTGCTTAATATATACTATGGATGTCATATGATTTTATGCTAATACAGTTAAACAACTTCATGAGTTAGTGGTAAAGTTTTAGCATTAAAAAAAGTGTAGTAGTCATGGTTACCTTTAGATCATTAGGTTTATTAACCCATCTCTGACATTAGTTTCCATTTATATAAGTTCTACAGTCCTTTCTCAGCTACCATAGGCATTTGTGACTCCCTTTAACTTCCATCACTATAATTTATTTATGTAATTATGTGGTTGAATAAAATACAACAGTTGAGCCATGGAATAGGTTGCCTTGAGGAGGCGTAACTCTGTTCTAGGAAGTTTTCATGTCTCAAAACCATGAAACTGGGCAACATGAAATTAATTGATAGTTGGTGCTACTTTGATCACAATGTTGTACTCCAGAAATTCTAAGGTCCATTTCAAAATGAAGCTGGTTTTTTTTTAATAAAGTAATTTTGTTAAAATCCATTAGTTCTGAGGAATGACACAAGATAACATACTGAAAGCAGAGACAGAGTTATTTTTGATTTACCACACAGATATAGCAAAAGTGTATGAATGATGTAACATATTCTTCAATGAGAATGGTGTTAAGAAACATTGTATTGTTCTAGTTGTTATGTATTAATATCAGTTCTTAAAATATAACACTCGAACTACTTTCAATTATGAATTAGAATAAGTTCTTGTGCTGGCTTGAAAGCAAAACCAGCAAGAGACCCCAAGTCAGGGAAAAAAAAAAAAAATAATAGAAGAGAAAAAAAAGGTAAAATAAAATAAATGCAATAGTACAAAAGATCACTGACAGAGCCACAATACAACCTGATACCCTGTGGTGCTGGCAGCAGTCCAGATGAAGTGGTCTTGTTGAAGCAGTGTTCCCACAGAAAGGTCTGGTAGCTCTTGTCCTCTGGGAATCCAGTGGGTAAGGCTGCCTGTGCTGTCCCAAATCCCAGATTATATCCAGGTGGGAATGCTTGGCTCCTCCCCCTGGGTGGAGTATCTCACAATGAGCTGATATCATTCTATGAGCCTTGCAGTGGGTCCTTGATTGTCCATTAAACAGAGATAGCTCCTGGAGGGAGTTACCTATGAGTCATGCAGCAGGGCATTGATGGGCCATTAACAGAAGATAGTCTGGAGGGAGGGGGCAAGGGAAACACTGCCCAGCCTGGTTTCAACAGCTCATGTAGATGGTGATAGAATACATACTTTGGGCACATCTTACATTGTAACCTAGGACAATTCTGAGACATTGTTCCTCCCTCAGAATCTTCAAATTGCCTTTTTTTTTTTTTTTTTTTTTTTTTTTTTTTGAGGTATATCGAACCACAGCTGAACTTTTAAGATCTTTCAAGCATAACTTTTTGGCAGTCACTGCATAATATGTAAGTTTAGTTTGTTGCAAAAGCAGTTTTCAGCCTTAGGAAGATATGATTCTAAAGGTATGAGTTTTCAAAATGCAGGTTAAAAAAATATAAATTCAGCAAGAGTTTGTTTCAGTTTTGAGGGCAAAATAGGTCCCCTGAATTTATATCAAAGAAAGCTTTTTCAGTTTGATATTACCGTATCTTCTCAGTACTCCTATGCCATGTATGAGTAGCAGGACTTGAGCTATCCACAATAATGCACTGCAGCAATGCCTGGGTTTGTTGTGACTGAGTGCAGGATCCAGCTGTCCACCTTGTTAAACACCCTGCAGCTGATCTCAGCCCATTATAACAGGTTATTGACCATTTCTTCTTGGATTACAGGGGCTTCATTCTGCTTCCTGTCCTTGTCTTTCAGTTCAGGGAGCTAGGTACCCAGGGAAGAACTGATCTTGCTATTAAAGACTGAGATAAAGAAGTCATTGCATTTAGCACCTCAGTCTTTTCCTCATTCATTGTCACTATATCCCCTCTGCATCCAATGATGGATTTTATTACTTATGTATTTATAGAGACTTTTTAAATTCTCTTTTACAGAGGTGGCATGATAATGGTAATTTGATCATTATAGGATAGTGATAATGAAAAACAATTCAATAAATTTAATATTCATTATTTTTAAGGTAGGTAGGTTAATTTAAGCCATCATCTGTGGCCAAATACTGCAACCTATATCTATTAGCTGACTCAAAATGAGATAGGATACATTAGCAGATTTGTAATGCTGAAATACTGGGTTGCAAGAAAGAAAAATGGAAAGTCTATTCAAAATTAGGTGAGGATAATAGTGAGGAAGTAGTGAGGATATAAACATCCAAAACCAAACAAATAAACAAACCACCCCTTATGGTAAAAAAGCGTAAATCTGAGCAAGTCATATGAAATGAAGACTTTCCTCCTCCTCCTCCTCCAACACTTTGCCAAATCAAACACACCATTGGCTAAATCTTGTTATAACATAGGATTTTTTAATATGATTGGGAATGGTACTTAATTTTTTTTGCATCTTTCAGTTCAAAAATTGCTCGGAATCTAAAGAACTGAAGACTGCCTGGTCAAGATGGTGAGGGGAAAAAAAAAAAAAAAAAACCAACAAAAAACCCCATCAAACAAACAAACAAAAAAACCACACCAAAAACCTTCAAGTGGTGCAGATTTGCTTTTATTCACTAATGCTCAATTTCTCTAGCTCATGATAACTCTATTTAGATGTAATGTTGTGGTATAGAGATGTATACTATTGACATGTCAACCACCAACTGTGCTCTTAAAAATATGATTACCCATTGTTCAGACCCATCGTGTAATAAGGTAATTTTCTTAAATGAAGAACAGCACAGGATCTGTTTAATGACTAAGAAATCACTAATTGCCAGTCCCAACATCTTATCTGGAATAGTGAAGGAGGACTAAAGAATCCTTTCTTAGGTAGCATATCTTCTGCCAGTTTTGATATTTTTGCACCTGCAACTACTCACCTTATGTCCTTTAGCATCTTTCAGTAAATTACAAAAAAACCAAACCAAACCAAACAAACAAAAAAAAACCCTAAAAACAACAACAACAACAAAACCCCAAAATCAAACTCCCAAACAAATAAAGCTAAGTTTATCTCAAGAAGCATTATGGTGAATCAGAAACAAGCATTGTTGGGAAAGATGGAAGTTCGACAGGAAAGTTTCACACGTATGTATGCTTAGCAGAAGGCTCTCTGAATTTGGAACGTGAGAGCAGAATAGAGATGGAAGCAAGTTTTAATATAGAAGAATAGATATAAAAGAATACAGATATAGAAGAAGAATAAGAGGTGTCTAAATTGAGAATTACTGAGCCAGCCATTACTGGACAACTAAGAAAACAAAGGTTAAGTCAAGCTGGAAGGACGTTTTATGGTTGGAGCAAAGGATATGTTAACCACAAACAAAGATGTTTTCAGCAAGCAGAAATATGTCTCAAGAAAAGCAGAAGATAGCATAGGCTAACAAACATGCCGATGTAGCAGATAGAAAATAGGTCTAAAGTTTTCCACTGCAAGAAAACAAAAAGAAACAACTTTAAGCTTAAACTGTAAGATGCTAACCCAACATAGTAGTTACGATAGGCTGTAGATAATGGTAAAGGTATTGTGTATGATGCTGATTGGTTATTATGTATTAAGATGCTTGGCAAAGGAAACTATATAATGCATTGTAACCAGAACTAACTTGGCTTCAGGCTTGCCCATAAGCTGTAGCTGGCAGTTTTAGGCGTGGTTCTGTTACCCACGACCCATGACTGCTGTAAAATCTATACAATAAACAGCATTCTGAAGAGCCACCTGTTGTCCAAACATCCTTCGTTGATGCATCTTCTACAAATCATTATTATTTTATCATAGTAGGCTGTAGTTCTGTAATGGTGCGAGTACAAGTTAACTTTATTTCCTGAAAACCTGCTAAGATGTTGCTAACACGGTTAACCCAAGGGAGCATAATCCTAGCTAAAACAAGAGTTTTATGAATGTTTGCAAAAATCAGTCTGCTCTTTAACTGGATTTTGTTTGTTTTCTTTATACAAACAGAAGCTGCAGAAGTACTCTCAGTACTGAATTGATTAAAGGGCTGAAGCTCTTGATCTGTGAAGAGAGTGAGGGATCAGAGTTTGTTCAGCCTGGAGAAGATAATTTGATTTTACAGAAAGGATGGCATTGTTGTGCCTTTGTTAGTAAATAAAGCTTTGTCAAGATTCAAGCTTGAGTACTGGCTCACAACTGCCCTTACTATTCACCTGCTGATGTGAATCTCATTGTTTCAGCCTGCACCAGCTAGTATTCCCCTAAAAACCCTCAAATTCTGCTCAGGAAATAGCAGAGAACAGAACCTGGTACACAACATGTATGTGACCACTCTAGTTGAAGGGAAAAAGGAGAGTCTTGCTGTAAGGACATGAGCCATCCAATGCCAGCAGTCCTCAGACAAAGAAGCCCCATTTGTATATAAAGCTTATTTGCGGGGATGTACCCATAGATCTATTTTCCTCCTTCATCAGCTTTTTCCTCAAATTTTTGATACTTTGCTGTTTTAAGGAGTCCTAGATAAAACTGTCTTATAATGTCAGTGTGTATTTAAGATATATGTTCTCCTTGAAATTTATGGTGTATTTTGAAAGAGACTGCATCTCTTTCAATAGATCAAAGAATGATCTCATATGTTTATATTTTATTTCTCATCATAACCATGTAACAGGAATATAAAATGTTCAGGGACACATGTACTAGAAAATTATAAAATAGCCAGTCAAAACAGAAAAGTTTTCCTCTGTAGATTGCTTTTGTTGCATCCATTAGTTAGTTTTTGTTCCAATTAACTTAGCTGTAGAAGACTCATTTACATAAAATTCTTTAATATTTTGAATCTTTTTTCTTTTTGCTTGTCAAGTGGATTCTGTGGGCTGATTGTGGTTTGTGTATCTCTGTGTGAGCTCTTTGCCCTATCTGTTGAGTAACTCTGTGGTCTCCTTGTTCATTCTTTGATCTATTGAAAGGGTTGAAATCTTGCAAAACCCAGTTTATGCTTCAAGGAGGACACTAACCTTCACAGGAGCAACTTCTTTAACCAATTTCAAGCAGCAAATATCAATTTGAGGGGCTCTACTTATGTATAGAGGAAGCTCAAGAAAATAACAGAGATTCAGGATACATCACTTTAGAAAATTAACCATTTCCAAAATAATAGTGATGGAGTTACTAATCGTTTAAGGGTTCTAAAGACACTTGGTTATTTCTGTGAACTTCTACCAGCACAACCTTGGATACACTGCTGTGCTGGGTTGGCCAGTTGCCAGACCCCACTTATCAGCTCTCTCACTCCCCTTCCCTGATAGGACATGGGGCGGGGGACGGAAAATAAATGTAAATGCTCATGGGTTGCGATAAACACAAGGAGATCACTTACCAACTGTCACATGCAAAATAGACAGGATTTGGAGATTTTTTTTTTTTTTTTTTTAATTGCCAGTTAAAATAGATTAAGATGTTGAGAAACACAGACTGAAATACTGTCACCCCATACTCCATTTTTCTCAGGTTCAACTTTATTCCATCATTCCTAACTCCTCCACCTTCCCGCTTCCCAGGCAGCAGATGGAAATGGAGACTGGGGGGTGGGGGTTGTGGTCGAGCCATAACTGTCCCTCTCTGCAGCTCCTTTCTCCACATGTGCTGCAGCGCTCGTCAGGAATATCTGCTCCAGCATACATTCTCTGCAGGACAGAGTCCCTTCAGGAAACATTTACCTTCTCCATAATGGGAAACTACATTGGCTGCAATGTGCTTATCGGCTCCGGAGTTGTCTTCCCCGAGGCTGCAAGAGAGTCACACAAATATAAGCAGCGGTGGAGGTGAGTAACAGGAACAGAGGCATTTAGTATCTGTGCCGGACAAAATGATCTGGGGGTTTTTCTTATACTCTAAAAATCTCATGTCATTCTGGTGACTAAATAGGTACTGTGGGGGTGGTGAACAGTATGTGATGCAGCTTGGGATGGTGGTTGGATTTCCTCTTCAGAAAATATTTATGAAGGTCTTTTCATTCTACACTGATTAAGATTTTAACTAGTGTATAACCAATGATAGGTAGGAAGAAAGTTTCCTTAGAAGCTAGAAAAGGACATGATGGATTATTTGGATTTTTCATCTCTACATAACAGAGAGTGAATGAAGATGTTGCAGTATGGAGAAAAGGGACTAGCGATATAACACATCAAGAATGAAACTTGCTTAGAACTAGAGAGAAAATACATCAAAGTACTTGAATAAATGCTGTTATTTTATTACTATGGAATTATTTATCTTTAGTCTCTGCAGCAGTTCTTTAATCAAATTGAACTTTTGTTCTATGCATTATTAAAAACAAAAACAAAAAAAAAAAACAGAGAAAGAGTTGGAAGGGACCATGAAAATCACCTTCTTCCAAGCCCCCTGCCATGGGCAGGGATGCTACCTACTAGCACAGGTTACTCAGGGCTGTGTACAACATGAACTTGCACATTTCCAGGGAGGGGCATCCACAACTTCCTTGCGCAATCTGTACCAGTGCCTCTCTACCCTCTTGACCTTTTTCCTAATGTCTAATCTAAATCTCTTGAAGTTTAAACCCCTCCTCCCTTATCCTATCTGCTCATGTAAAAAGTTGCACTCCCTCCTATTTATATGCCCCCATTAAGTACTGGAAGGCCACAATGAAGTCTCCCTGGAGTTTTTTTCTTTAGACTGACAAAACACAGCTCTCTCTATCTGTGTCAGAGAGGTGCTCCAGCCTACATACCGTCTTTGTGGCTCTCCTCTGGAACTGCTTGAAGAGCAGTCCTCAAGCTGAGGACCCCAGAGCTGGATGCAGCATTTCAGGTGGGGTCTCACAAGGGAAAAATAGAGGGGGAGAATCATTTCCTTTGACCTGCTGGCCTCCCCTCTTTTGATGTAGCCCAGGATCCACTCAGCTTTCTGGGCTGCCAGAGTACACTGTGAGGTCATGCCCAGCTTTCTATACCTGAGAATGTCCAAGTCCTTCAGCATAAGGCTGCTCCCAGTCAGTTCTTCTTGCCATCTATATTCATGTCTGGGATTGCCTCCACCCAGGTGCAGCACCTTGCACTTGGATTTGTTGAACTTCATGAGGTCCTTATGTACACAGTTCTTGAGCTTGTCCAGGTTCCTTTGGGTGGCTTCTCTTCCTTCTGTTGTGTCAACTGCACCAGCCAGACTGCTCTTATCTGCAAAACTGATGAAGGTGCACCTCTTTTCTAAACTATGTATACATGTCTTGCTATTTTTCATATCCCTTACCAAGTCCCGTTACCTCAGTGCCTTAAATTCCATCACCCCATCCCTACACACTCTAACAGGTATTACTTTACTCCTCCCAGGTTCCCTGTCCATGCTTCTAATGGCTGTGCATTTCCTTCTGTGCTGGTTTCGGCTCAGGTAGAGTTTATTTTCATCACAGGGGCTGGTATGGGGATCTGTTTTTTGCTTTCTGCTGAGTACAGGTTGATAATATAGAGACATTTTTTATTGCTGAGTGGGGCTTATAGAGAGCCCAAACCTTTTCTGCTTGTACTGCTATGGTTCAAGGAAGCTGGGAGTGCATGGGAAACTGGGAGGACACAAATACACAACAAGTGACTCTAGCAGACCAAAGGAATATTCCAGACCATGTGACATCATGCTCATGATGTCTGTCTTGGTTTTGAAACACAGTTGTCTGCCAAGGAAAGCTAGAGCCTCCCTTAGAATGGAGAATGTAAACCCTTCCCTCCAAATTATTATAATTTTACAATTAGGGGCTTTCAGGCAAACATATGGGAATAGGAGTAACAGTTCTTTACTAGGAATATTAATAAAAGGAAAATGCAAATATAGTAGTACAAAAAACCAAACAAACAAGCAAACAAAAATCCTGGGAAAACCCTGACAGAGTCAGGGATACAACAACCTGGCACCCTGTTGGTCAGGGTGTTGGAAGCAGTCCAAATAAATCCGCCTGGAGTAACAGATGTGGTTCTGTGGAGTAGAGATTGTCCTGTAGAAAGTCCAGTGGTGCCGAGATGGTTCTGGTCTTCCTCTGGGAATCCAGTGGAAAAACAGGATCCCTTGTGTCCTTCAGTCCCAGTTTTTATCTAACTAGGAACAGTTGGCTCCTCCTCTACTGTGTGGAGCATCTCACAATAGGATGGTGGAATGTGTCATGTCATTGGTGGGCCCTAATGGCCCATTATCAGAAGATGTCCCCCTGGAGGATGGAGGAGTGGTGAAAGAGATAAGAAACACTGCCCCACCTGGTTTTAATGGTTGGGCCATTGTCAGAAGTCATTCACCCCCCTCTCCCCTGGAGTCAAAATAGATAAGGAAAAAAACATCTCCCCAACGGCTTTCAACAGATGAAATAGAATACACATTTTTAGGTTACATAACCCAAGGCAATGTCATATTAAGTGGGGGGAATAAGGGAGAAGTGGAGGATGTTTGGCGGGATGGTGTTTGTCTTCCTAAGTAATTGTTTTGGCGCCCTGCTCTCCTGGAGATTGCTGAACAGTTGCCCATCTATGGAAAACAGTGAATTGATTTCTTGTTTTGCTTTGCATTTGTGCATGCGTTATGCTTTTTCTATTATACTGTCATCCCAGCCTGTGTGTTCTGTACCTTGTATCATTTCAACTCTCTCAATGATCCCGCTGGTGTGGAATGAGTGATTGTGTGGTACTTGGTTCTTTTTGGTTAGGGAGTTTTCAGGTTAGAATGGAAAGTAGTATCAAGAGATGTTCACATTTCTGAATATTCAAGATAGTTATAGAGGTAAAGGGGGCTCAAACCAGAGTTCTCTGTATAATCAGCACAAACTCTGGTCAGCCTTTCTCACTGATGACTCACTTTCACCTCCCTCCTTGCTCCAATAGGCAATGGGAGGGACTTGCACAAAGAGGAGATTCTGTCAGCAAATAACTTCAGCAGTTAAGGTCAAGTCTTGAAATATTTATGAAATATTTTACTCATACTTATAGATCCTTACCATTGATTTTATGAGCGTGAAATAGACTTAAGTTTCAAGCTGAACTGAGATATGGAATTGGGACATCAAGAGATGGAAAATCATACTGTAAATGAGCAACTATCTGAAGTGAAGAGAATGCAGTGTTCTTGATGCAGTCTTTGTTTTATGGTGGTTAAGAAACCAATTGAATCTGTGGCCTGGTCACAGAAAAGTTCATCAGCAAGGTTAAATTATAAATTCTAAAAACCTTTGTTAATGAGTAAAACTACTGTGTGGACATATTACTGTGATGTATATGTGTACATTGTCATAAACCTTTTGAAACTGTAGACCTTTTCGGGATGCTATTAGTATAATTTAGGAGACTCACACAATTATTTTGGATTAGATAATAGAAATTGGCAAGATAAATAAATGTTAGAAAGCTCTTGGGGATATGAAAATGCATTATTAAATTAGAACTTCAGCTAAAATGATAAGGTCTGATGATTATATTTTCATTAGCTGTACATTCTGCAGTGTCACATAATAGCTTTGTTGATTGTACATAATTTACAATGCTTTCAAAATGCAAGACAATTACATGTCTCTTTAAAATAATATTGTTATGCTGGAAAATAAATTGATGGGGCTAAGCATAAGTTAAAAGACACCTGCAACTATGAGCATGAGTCTCATAGTTTTTCAGCCTGAGGCATTTAGGGGAATAGAGTTGTATTTTCTCTGTAGAGAATATAGTTTTGCAATGAAATAATATTTGACTTGATCACAAATTTAGAAATAAAAAAAAAAATCTAGATCTCAGGTGAGCTAAACCATATGGATGCTGCAGAAAATTGTATTTTTCTTTTTTTTTTTTTTTTTTTTTTTTTTTTAATACTACTGAAAAGAGCAACATGTAATCACCAACAAATGTTGGTACCACACATAAGACACTTCCTTAAATTTAATTATTTCAAAATCATTACTACAAAGAGTTTATTATTAAATATTGATTTAATATTACATGTATATTGTAAACTATGCTGTGTAACTGGTACAATAATATGACTAAAGTGTTGACTTTGTTAAATATATTTAATCTTTATTGACATTTATTAATAAATTATCTTTTACAATAAATTAAATTGAATGCTGAGAAATAACTTTTCTAAGTACCTGAATCATCCCAGAGCATTGACTGTCATCATAGTCAAACTCACACTATGTGTCTGTTCTGATTTTTATTTTTCTTTGAAACTTTTGCTCCACATACTTCTATTTTTTGTGATGATGTATACTTATTTAAGAAAATTGGGAAAAAAATGCACCAAATATAGCAGTTGTGGTTTAAACACTGCTATTATATCTTTATTTGTTACTTGGCCCACATGAGTGACAGGCTATGACTGTGTCCCCAACGTTCGTAGCTGCTTACAAACCATAAAAAATCCTGACCAGAATAACAAGGAACACAATGCCTAGTCACAGGGGGGGTCTGTCGCTCCATGGC
Organism: Hirundo rustica; assembly: GCF_015227805.2. Classification (NCBI taxonomy): domain Eukaryota; kingdom Metazoa; phylum Chordata; class Aves; order Passeriformes; family Hirundinidae; genus Hirundo; species Hirundo rustica. Next base: position 70,830,874 of record NC_053451.1, on the reverse strand, counting down.
ACCATGGTGTTAGGAAACAGGGGATCTTGCATTGGGCTTACTGGGACAGAAGGAGCAGGCAGGGCCCATGTCGCTCCCTCAGCCAGAAACAGGTACAGCAGCAGCACCAGGACATGCAGCTGAGGCACTTCCCTGAGGATGGGCCAGGGCCAAGGGCAGGAACAAGCCCTGTGAGGGGTAGCAGCATCAAACACAGTCCCAGGATCATTGGGGTGAGCCAAGAGAACAGCACCCAGTGAGCCCAGACAGATGGATCAGATGAGACCTGCAGTGTGCTGTGACCAGGGCATGACCCAGGAAGTCGGGAAAGAGCTTGGGCTCATAGGAATGGCATAACTAAAATCCTAGTGAAGTGTGCAAAGTGCAACCAAGCCTTTAAGGGCAGCCTATCAGACTAAATACAAAGAGGAAAATATATTATTTTTATTTAATGATACTTAGCTTTATATCAATACAGAAAACCAGAGTAGTTGATTTTGCATACTGGATTCTGAAGAAAAGAGCTTCAGCATATCAGTTTTGTTAGTTTTATATGCATCATACGCAGGCAATTCACTTGATGTATTCTCCCCATTGTTAAATTTTATTATTTTTATGTAATGGTTAATTGTTTTTCCCACTGAAAGTTTGGTTTTGTGGGGTTATTTTTTCTTCAGCTTGTTAATACATCCATCCTGTGAATCATCATCAAAATACATTTTCTCAGCCTGGACCCCTATGGCAGCATAACTCATTATCTTTAAAGTAGCATTAGGATGCAGTATCTTAAAGAAAACTGAAGACTGTTTTTCTTCTTATGGTTCAAAATAATCTTCATACATTCTTCGTCATGGCATACTGTTACTTCCCGGAACTCCCAAATATGTCACAGTGAAAGATTAATGTGTGAATTGTGTGTATGTTTACTCAATGATCTTACAGGTCTTTTCTAACCTAAATGTTTCCATGTGTTTTTTTTTTGTTGTTGTTTTTATATGTAGAAATGACACATACATACATGAATGCATTATACCTGCCTAATTCCTTCTTACTATCTTGCCAATTGTGAAACTATTATTGAAATTCATAAAAAACTCCTAGGCTGCTTAAATTGTGTGTAACTTAGGGTTACCAATAAACTCTGTTAAAATGCTGTGCTGTGATCAGGTCTATCAAAACAGAACCCACCAACATCAGGCCCCCTGCTGCTAGACTTTACTATCATTAAATAATATATTATGATAGTGAAAGGAAGTCAACTCTGTCCTGATGATAATTGTGATAGGTGCTAGCCCCACACCAGGTTTGCTGTCCTTCCTGATGCTGCCAGCAGCTCCACTTCAAACCAGAATGAACTTGAAGAAGTCTTGGGATCTAACCCTGACTCACAGATGGCAACAGATGCTAATGACATTTGGACTGAAGTCAATGTATGGTTCCCAGAAGGCTTTGTAGCAGAACTCAGAAGGCCCTTATCATTTATAATCTAAGTTTTGGCTTGGCTTGGTTTATTTTTTTTCCTGTACATACTTATATACGTTAGGGGAAAATTATATAAAATGACACTATATTAGATCTTGCTAAGTTTTTGGATTTCTCTCAGAAGAAGGAAGAGGAAGGTAGGAAGGAAAGGACAAGGAAAGGAAAGGAAAGGAAAGGAACAGGTAAAGGAAATGAAAGGGGAAAGGAAAGTACCTTCCCTTCCTTCCCTTCCCTTCCCCTTTCCCTTCCCTTTCCCTTCCCTTCCCTCCCCCTCCACCCCCGGCCCCCTTGATATTTTGTGGTGGTAAATCTTTCTGACTTCTGAGAATAAAAGCAGATGCTGAGGACAGCCTTCCAATAAAGTCTCATAAGAATCAGAGGAAATGAACATTAAACTTTCAGTCTAGCTGTAAAAGGAATAAACTAAAATCACTAAACAGACTACCCATTTCCTGCATATCTGTAAACTCAGTGTTTGTGGTTTGCATCTATAGAAAAGGCGTTAAAAACTACCCCTGCTCCTTCTGCATCCAGCTTTCTTTACTTGGGGAGGAACACACGGTGTATATTGGTGTTTGAAATGGTTCATAGAGGGAATATTATATTGCTAGTTTGGGTCTAGTTCTCCAGTTTTCCATTGTCTTATTTGTGTGAAGACAAAGTTTGGGTAAACAGTAATATTTTCATGTTTGGTTTATCACACTGTTGAATTTTGAGGCTTTGTTAAATGTATTGAACTTCTCATTAGCAGATGGGAATGGATTATTTCATTGCCCATAGCTCACATTAAACCAAGGAAGACAGACCCAGTTCTGTTAATTATATTACTGTTGCTTCAACAACCTTTTTATTTATATTAAATGTGGCCCTTTTTTTGCAATAAATATAGTTTCTAAAAGGGGAATTATCATAAAATAAGAGCAGCTAAAGCTTACTATATCTAATTTGCTATTACTGTGTTCTGAAGCAATGAGATTTTGATCTACATTAAAAAAAAAAAAAAAAAAAAAAAAAAAAAGTGTAAAGAAAGATAAGTATATATATTCCCAGAACATCAACCTGTCCTCTTGTGCAAAACATTCAAAAATATTTGCTACCCATTTATTTTAATAGCATTAAAACATGCTTAAATGCCATGGGCATAAAGGTTTAAACAAATCAGTGGATTTAAAGTAATTTTATCAACTGCATCTACTCTTGCCAGACAGACTCCTGAGCCATTCCCACAACAACAGCAAGTGCCAAAAGCACTTAAAGGAAGGTGTCAGATTCGTGAGCTCCTATTAGGTCTTCTAAATCTAAGGTGAGAAGCCTTTTGTTCTATCCTCTTGCAATAAAATGAAGCTTTTTGGTGTGACCCAAATAAATGTATTTAGACCCAGGAAATACATATTGTATTAGCCTGAATGAAATTTAGGATGTGGTTGAAGGAACTGCATTTCTTTGGGAGGCACATAAGACTAAATGATCAAAATAGAAGCCATAAAAGTCTAAAACTATTGGGATTTCAGGCTGATATTTGAGATAAAAGGTTGATCTTTAATTCATTTTTTCTTCAATATCAATAGAAGTTTAAATAATCACATGTAAAAATGACTTCCTTCAAACTTAACTGAAATTATAAAAAAAAAATTAAAGTTTTACAGTTGTTTTGTTTTGAAACAGGATGCAAGAGAGGACACTTTTTTTTTTTTTTTTTTTTTTTTTTTTTTTTTTTTTTTTTTTTTTAACCAAATATCATTTGCTGGAATGGAAAGTTCTGATTCAGCTGTTTGATAGACCCATCTTGAAAATTTCATCTCTTTGTAGCGTTGTATAGTGTTCTACACCAAAGAGAACTCAGTAATAATTACACAAAAAATAGACAATGTGAAAATGCTGGTGCAACCAGAGTGGATGGAAGTGTGAGCAGAGAGATTCAATGGAGGAAGATAACAAGCCTTTACTTACTTGTTTATGATCCCAGCAAGATTTCTTTTTTTTTTCTTTCATTTCATCACCTGATTGTATCAGGAGAAAAGGTAATTTCCAGATTTTGATGCAATATGGAAACAAAAGTATTGAAACAAGTTTTATGATACATTTCTGTCTCCTTGCAATCTTCATAGGATATAAAGCTCCAGTTCTAGCTAGCATGTTTGCCTACAGCTATTCATTAATCTTCCTGTCTTGAAACTTTGTCCTCTACTGTCCTGATATGTTGATGGTGTTTCCCTAAAGGGAAAGCTAAGACACTGTTTTCAAAGAAAAGAATAATTCTTAAAAAAGCCTTTCTAAAAGCATGTTAAATTTCCAAATCTCAAAACAAATTTGAGTTTGTACAGTTTGTGCAATTTGAAATTTGTTTGAATTCATTCTTCCATTCCTGTTTTTCTGCCAGACTGAATTTGACACCTTATTTTTTTCTGAATTTTTACTAATGAAATCTCTCTCCAGAACTATTTGCTTTAATCTATTTAGAAAAAGATAAATGAAGACACATTATTCAAAGTGAATGTAGTTTAATTGAATATTTAGGAACAAAACCATAATTTATAATAATTGAAAATATTTTAATTAAAGAACTACTGCGCTAGTTATTCAACATATTATTATCTTCATAGATAAGTAAATGAACTTTTTCATCTGCTGATGAAATAAGAAAGAGGAAAAGTGAACACTGTTCATTTAATTTGATTCGTTAAAAATGTCCAATTAAAAATACAAATAAATATGAAATAATTGACAAAAAAAAAAAGTGATGTTCACTCCATATAACTTAAACTAAGTATGCTGGTATTTTGCATATTTGTATTCAAAGTCTTTCGAACAATAAATGCAATGGAACTGAGTAAAACATAAAATGCAGTAGATTTTTTTGTCTAATCTCCATAGATGGGAGAATAATTTGCATTACAGTACTCTGTAGTACTACAAATTACTACTGTGAAGTGAAGAAGGAACTATTAAATGTCTCGAGGTTTGTCTTTTTTATTAAATCAAATTATTACATTGTAATCTGGTTTTGTTTGAATGATTAGTTGGAAGAAACCAATAAAAGCTTGTAAGACAGCTACAAGTCAGTAGTTGGTAGTGTCTTCTTTTGTTTCTTTGGCTGGGTTTAATTTTATACTAAGGTAGAGATAAATTCATCTCTTAACAAAGGTCAGTATTTATATAAATTATATATATACAGAACTGATTTTTTAAGCTCTAGTTGATTTTTAATTTTACTGGACAATTGACATTGGATCTTTAGTTAAGGTAATGATCTCTCATTTCTTACCTAAAATCTGGACCTCTTAAAGAAATTTGTTTTTTAAAGAAATATAAAAGTTTCTGTGTTGGTAAGTTTATTCTTACATCAGTTACTTATTTTGAACTTTACACAGTTTCATTTCAGTTTGTAATATTTGGATTTAGCTTTTTTTTCATTTAAGAGGGATTACAGCCTTTCTCTCAGTCTTGTGTCCTCCTCATGATATACCTCATTCAGGTGTATTAAAAAAAAAAAAAAAAAAAAAAAAAAAAAAAAAAAAAAAAAAAAAAAAAAATCCGTTCCCCAAAACCCCAGAAAGAACCTGCAAACTCTTGACAGGAGTTTTGGGAGAAATCAGTCTTCATTCCACGACAAGACATAGTAGAATTTAATTGATTTTTGTAGGTTTACGATAGACACATAGCCCACTTACTCTGAAACTCCATGTCAGTTTTCAACACAGTTCAACAAGAGGTTTGTAATTAGGCCCTGGAGTTATCATAGCTGATTCCATAATACAACAGCAGTAGTAAACTTATTTTCAAGAGAAAGCAGAATGTATAATTTCAGTTAATATTGACAAATATCATAAAGTTATGGGGAAAATTTGTAGGAGGGAGTAAATAGCAGGCTCACAGGTTTTGTTTGTCGCAGTGCCTCCGCACTCGGCGCAGCACGCAGGCTAGCTCAGTAAAATCCACTGCGGCTAACGCGTAGCAGGTCGGGGTGGCAGGGTGCGCAAGCCACCTCCTTCCAGTGGGATCTTGGTTCCCCACACGGCGACAGGGCCTAGGAGTCGTCACGACCACAGCGGCACCAAAAGAGTCGACCCTCTGATGCAGTGCAACAAGATGATTTATTGGAGGGAGATGGACAGGGAGCTCAACCTCGGTTGGCAGCTGCACTCAGAGAGCCCCGAGCTGAGCTGTGCATTAGGTTTTATACAGGGGAGGGTTCAGGGGAGGTGACAACAGGTCGACCAATGGGGAAACAGAGGGGTGTAACAAGGGGTGTTAACCATAGAACGGGGATCCAATCCCAAACTGGTGGGAGGGGACTCCTCGGGCACCTACCAACCACTCAACGCCCTCCCTGGATCTTTCCAGAACCCAGGGAAGGGCCCCAAAGTGATGGACTGGGCACCCAAGGGGAGAGAGAGGGGATTGACAACTGGGGTAGAGGGGGTCGGGATGATTGACACATAACGGAATGGGACTACTTAACAGTAAACAAGTTGAAACCATTCAAACAGAGGGGGGTACAAAGAACGAACCATTTTACAATGAACATTAAAATAAACATAAACTTATTAATTAATCCAACAAAACTGAAAACACACCGCTACATTTGTTCACAGATCTGTGTTGATGGCACAACTGATCTAGATCCTAACCCACAAATTTTGCAGGACAGGTTTATGTACCTGAATAAGTTTATAGAAATTAAATAATGTGCTCTGATGATTTGAAGTCTTAAAATATTTTCATCAAAATTATTTCTTTCTCAAGAGATATATTCCCACAGTGGGTTTTATATTATATATGTATATTTTAACTCACGCTTGTCAATGCTTTTGTTTAAAAGTACACTGCTTAAAAGAATCATATACTTGGCCCCTACACAAAAATTATGTTACCATATATTCCTCTTTGCTAGTCCCAGCAATATTCTCCGTAATTTCATTGGCTGCTAATTCATGAAATAAAGGTCAACTTTATGTCTTCACATACAGTGCAGCTGATGGAGTCAGCCTACCTCATACATGTGTGGTTCAGGCTTTGGTACACTTCACTCATTTAAAAGAGACACCAGAGAACCATATTGTTATTTTAATACCAGCACATCTTTGCAAGAGTTGATAAATACCAGAAGCTATTATACTGCTGACACTGCCTTTTTCCAATATTGCTTTCCATCTTCATTTCCCTCAGTAATTTTACTAAGCAATTTTTTAAAATGCACTCCAAGCAAACGTCATGCTTAACTTGCTAAAAGAGGAATGAAAATATAATTAACATAGTCCTGCAATACTGGGAAAGTATGGCTTTACATTTTTTTTTCCAAAGGAAGCAAATTAAAGTAAGTAAGAAATAATTTATTTCTTGCCATAATGTATCAAAATTATCTGTATATTTAAGTAGTTCTCTGGCCTAGAAATCTGGTTTTGTAAGAAGTACTTCTGAAGGACCTGTAGAGTTATGCTAGACTCCTGTAATGCATTTTGTTCACATAATGCAAGACAAAAAAAACAAAAAAAACCCCAACAACCTGATAAAGGTAAAATTTTTGAATTAAAAAATTCAATATTTAAATTAAAAAAAAAACCCAAAAAAACAGAACACAAGTGAAAATGTGAAAATGCCCAGAAGTCTAATAGAAGAGGAAATTCTTTCAGAGCAGCAGCAGCAGAGATTGTCTTCATTTCAGGAAGACACTCAATTTCTACCACTTGAGCAACAACTGCCAAGCTGATAGAGATTCATCGGGTGCCATACTGGGAATAGGGAACATATTAATTCTTAGCATAGTGCAATGTTATTCTCAGTTATCTTTGTGTGTATCAGCATATAAGAAATTACTTTGTACTTTGAAGCTGTGCTTATCCTGCCTGAAGAATGTCTTGGAGGATGGTAAAAGTTGTTGAAACTGCAACAGGAGGGTTATATGGGGAAAAGTGTAGAAGGCTGATGTAGTACCTAGGAAGAAATAGGGAAAGAGATTTTTGGATAGAGGCTTGCTGAGATTGGTGCCTCTGGTAAGCAAGGTGGAGTGGAGGCATTTGATTATATTACTTCCATATTCCCAACAGGTCTCTGTATTCCAATACACTGAAACTCCTCTTTCAGCAGTGGCAATCAGAACAAGCTCGGTCACTGAATCCCAAGCAAAAAGGGTGGCAGTAGGAGTTTTATTTAATTCAATAAAGTCTTTCCATAGAATACTTAATACATATTTTGCCTATAATTAATGTTTACTGCACATAGACTTATAGTATCTTTGGGTGTTTGCAGGATCACAGTCTATGTTAGCAATAAATAACCAAATTTTGTGAAAATAGTTGTTTATTAGTCTTTCTGTAAGGATAAAAGTTTTTGTTGTTTTGTTGTTAAAAGAATTGGATATGTATTCCACAAGAAGGATTTATCATTGGTCCAATGTAGCGGTTTCGTTTCTAGATCCAGAATGAAATGTGGAAAGATAAGAGGCAGTGCCTTTCAACATTACATAGAGTTTATCTCTCTCAAGTTTAACAAGGAAAAAATTAGTATCAGAAAAACTAACAGCTTATGTAAAAGAATAGCTATAAGGCAAAGCATCAAAGAAACAGAAAGGGAATACCTCTGAGGAATCTTTGCACAACCAGGTTTATGGAAAACAATACCAAAACAACCAACTAAACATTGAAATTGAAGTGCCTTTTTTTCTTTTCTTTTCTTTTTTTTTTTTTTTTTTTTTTTTTTTTTTTTTTTTTTTTTAACATACTGTTACCTTGCTTCTCTTTGAGAGAGAGAAAAAAAATCCATTAATTTTTTTTTAATTATTTTTTAAATATTTCCATTAAAAATCAGGAGCTTTTAGTTGCCAACAATCTGTAAAGTGTTTATGGCAAATCATATGAAATAACCATATTATCTTTGAAAAAAAGTATTTTTGTATAGAAATGGTTTGATTGCTTTCTTTCATGTTTTTGTGATATGCATTCTAACAGATATATTTCCCTCAACAAAGTTGCATGAAGTATAGTAAGTTTTTATTGAATTACAATTTTTCTACACTTATTTCCATAATATCATTATTGTAGTATGGTGAGATGATTTCTGTTGACTTGGACTTGTATTCTTATTTCCAGTGCAGAGAAAGACAAAAAATAAGCCCCTTGCACTACTATGAATGACACTCCAAACCAAGTAGAGGAAGAAGAAGAATTATTTTAATTATTTTCTGCAATTCACTAATGGTCACACTGAGATGTACTACTAAAATGTAGTATAATTAAAGCTCATTTTTAATAATAGGAGGAAAGAAATTCTGTCGTTATTATTACAAAGTAGACTAAGGAAAGACTCCAAATGAGCTACAGTATTTGAAGGGTTTTTTTGTTATTTTTTTTCCCCCTAACTGGACCACACAAGAGAAACAGATGGTCTGAGAACTATCCTAGCGTTACTCATTTCTGTGTTCTGAAAGATTCAGAAAAGGATTATTTTTCCTTGAATCACTTATCAATGCACAGAGATAATACTTCATCTGCTCAAGAAATTTCTATTTTAGCATAGAAAAGATTACCTTTAGTAAACAGACTACATAGTAGGGTGGTTTGTTTTGTTGTTTTGTGTTTTGTTTTGTTTCAAGATATCTATATGCTCAGATGTTATGTATTAATCTTCTATGAGCTTGCAGGTTTGAGCTTACAACTGAAGAAAAAACTAGAAGGTGTTTAGAATGACTTACCCTCTTATTCTTGATTTTGTATATCTCAGTTGGGATGAAGGACCTCTAGGAATCTCATAATTTCATGTCAAAAATGTCAGTAAATTTTGTTTGCCTATACATCAGTAAGTCTGAAAAATCCTCCAAATCATTCTGTGGTGGGGAGGAAGGAATTTATAGAGGCAATTTAAACTGCAAGAGTGGAAATTTTTTTAATCTACTAATGCTGGAGACTTTGAAGCTCTTATTTCAGGGAATATATATCACATGTTGATTGATATTTAAGCAATACACAACACATTTAAAAATAAAGTTAAAGTGTATTCTGTAAACAAAAGACTATCAGTTACATTCATGGAAAATCTGTGAATGAACATCAGTCACCAATAATGCCATTATATACCTATCCAGTACCCATGTAGATATTTAAGTTTGCAAATGCAGAAGAAAATGTTCCTTTTTTCTTTTTTTTTTTTTGAGACTGATTCTCCTGAAAGAAAGGACTTTCAGTACTTATAATTCAATAGTATTTAAAGACTCATCGAAGCTGATGTCAGAAGCCCAGGTAGAAGTTCTTATCAATAATTATTTTATTATGCATTAAAGTGTGTCATCTTGTAAACATATAGTAGTAGTAGTTTTCTCCACCTCCTGTTTCCTTTAATATCCTTTGAAAGGAATACACTGAAGATTCAGAAATATGCAACTTATCTATCTTATTATTCTGATGCAAGAAGACATTTTAATTAAATGGTTTTTGATCAACATAAAGTAAAAAAAAAAAGTCTTAAGGGTTTCATTGGCATAAATCCTTTATAAAACTAATTTTTTTTTTTTTCCTACTGTAAAGGGCCTATTTTAATTTTGTGATTTAAAATTAGAACATTAAAAGACATATGTGTCAAGACTGAAAAAGTCAGAGGCGGGGTGTTGTATTCTTGCTATGTAATTAAGAGAGATTCAGAGATCAGACATTCCAGTCTAAACGTGCTGCAGAGAGATGTCAGCTGAGCTACTGAACCATGACTGCACATTAGCATAGTGTCAGACTTAAGCTACAGAGTCCTGTCCAGTGCTGTCTCAAGACCTGAAAATATTTCTGCTTCTGTATATAACATGAGCGGTTCTCCACAGTATATTTCACTAAGGAGTAGAGATATTTGCTAAGCTGCTTAAATGTCTTAGTGTTTACAAGGTCAGGGTCAAACATGCATTAAAATTTTTATTTACTTAATTATGTGTTCACTAGATCCTGATTTTCATGAAGTATTTTTTATCTATCTTGTACAACATAGATTTCACTGGGAAATAGTCACACTACAGATGATTCCGTATTCTGCATGCAGTACTTTATGGAGAGAATCAGCAGTATTTTAGCAAGAACAGCTTTTAACATGCTATTTTTAAAGTAAAACTTAGTGTGTTTGGTACCAGAGTAGTCTTTATCCAAATAGCAACATAAAAAATTCACTTTTGCTATTGGCATAAGTAATTGGTATCAATATTTCCACCAGGATCAACTTGAATTAAAGTATATTACATATAAATCAACAAACACAAGCCTCGTATGTATATAAGCTAAACTGACAGACAAACATATTTATTTCCAGAAGTTACTCTGAAGATATATGGATGATGGCTTTACAATTCTCTGAAAGGATGAATATTACCTCCATTTTATAGGATTGTTCAGTTATGTCTTCTTATAAAATCAGTATCAACTGATATCTTGAAGCAACTTGTGCTGCTGATTTTAAAGCTGGACAAATAGAAAAAGAAAAAAATAAGTCAAATAGGAAGAGGTCACATGCTAAGATCCTAACTTAAGGATCTTAGCATAAGATTAAGTGCCTAAGCGTGTTGTGAAGTTGAGGCTAAAGAAGCTGAATCCTAAATAACAAGTATAAACCTATTTGGTTATGTTCATATTAGGTAATTTCAGATTTAAAAATAAATAATCACTCAAAGAATAGGTAAACTTTCTTTCAGGATCTCTATAGTAGTAAAAGTTACATCTACAATTAATAAGGTATAAGAAACAGGAAGAAGTCTTCATAATTATGAGTAGATATCTTTATATATATTTTAATCTATCCTTTAATTATAGTAGCTATTTATATTATTTTACATAAAATTTATGTTATAGATAGAAATGTTTGCCAACTTTTTTCTTTTTTTAAATTTAAATATTCTATGAAGGAACTAGTTTTCCTCATATGTAACACTTTATTTTTTTAATTGATTTTTTTCTTTTCTGTGTGATAGCATTTGTGCAGGAATTACATTATGTGTAACATTCAGAAAATGTTAACTTTAAATTTCAATTTTTATTACTGATTTTTAATAATGCTTAATTATTTATAATTCATCCCTTAATCTGATTCTTTATATTTAGTAATAATCTGATGAGACTCTACATTTCAACATTCTTTTTCCTAAACATGTTCTTAAAAAGAAACTTGGAAGGTGACCGAGGCCTCTGTGTCTCAACCACTAAACCATTAAAGTTTGCATAATAGGAATACGCTTCAGTGTATCTTTCAGATTTATTTAAAGGCAACTTGAAAGATGGTTGAAAGCTTATTCGTTGCACAACATTAGCATAACACCCAGTAATCTTTACAAGCAGCACACACCTCTTGGCAGCAAGTCAAAAATGGCCACTGTCCCTGAAGTGGTAAGGCATGGAGCCAATATGATTGCTAGGCATAGGCAGTTCCTGGAAACTTCAAACCATTTTGCAAGAGCATTTTGAAAATGGTATTTAAGGAGGCAGCAAAAAATACGGTTATATTTAGATACAAGATGTTAAAAGGTTGCTAAAAATGGTCCTGTTATATCAGCATCAGAGGATCAAAGACTATCTGGATATTCCAACATTTAAACCTTACTTTGTTATTATTTTTTTGTGAGTCTTTACTCACAATGCAGAACACATCTCACCTGACGTTAGCTAACATTTGATCTAAACTAACCATTTAGGATATCTCAAGAGTAAAGGAGCAATTATTTCCAGGGAATATTTACCATACTTGCCTTCAACATATTTTACAATTCAGAATCAACCAGTTCTTAGAAATGCATTTCACTGACTATTAAGAAAGCTATATAATTATAATATAATATGCTTATATTGCATGCCCAGCTTTGAGATACATAAATCCATTTATGGCAGACTCCATTTTCCATTACAAAAAAAAAACCCACTAGATTTTGTTTAAAATAGGGGTTTTTTTCTTATTAAATATATTTAACATGCTTTTTCTTTTTAATTTAAAGTAAGCAAACTGGACATCTTAAGTCCAGTATTGTCCCTTGGGTGAATAAGTAACTGTAGTAAAATTTTAAAGGGATTTGTTATATAAAAATATTGATTAAAAGAAAATAAAAGAAAGAAAAGGAAAAACATTGAAACCATTCGTCTCTATTCTTCTTGGGATCGTTACCTGACTACTAATTAATGAGTTTGGTAAAGAGTTCCTTTTCATAGTTATGGGTGCTATTGCAGTACAGAAAATTTAAAGAGAAGCAGCTGGGCAGAATCCTCCATCTTTGACTCAAAGGAGATTTGCTTAAGTGTAACATAACACTTGATGTAGTTTCCACTCAGGCCGCGAGTTCAAAAGGCTTATTCATGCTTGAAAGCTTTGGACTATCTGCTAGAGACACCTGCACGCAGTCTTCTTATTTTTGAGAGGAATCCTTTTCATGCTGTCACAACCAACTTCAGTTCAGTAGCATTTTCAAAATGCAATCATTGCATGAACAGTGGCTGACCTCAGCAGTGGTCAGTGTCTTTTAGCAATGAATGCTTACAAAAGTAGACAACTGCTGGAATTACTGTCGTCTTTCCAATTCCACCACCTGCACACCTAAAGAGATAGAATATGAAAGAAACCAGCCCATTTTAGTAGCACTAAATAGAAGCACAGCTAAATTTGACTGCATTATCTGAAGGTTTTGATGACTCTGGAAGTCCTCTCTGAAAAGCTTCTTACTACAAAAGTCTCTTAAGGATGCCTCAGTGGTTTTTTTTTTTTTGTTTTTTTTTTTTTTTTGTTGTTGTTTTGTTTTGTTTTGTTTTGTTTTGTTTTGTTTTGTTTTGTTTTGTTTTTTCCAGTTCTCAGCTATTTTTCTCCCTGCACAGTGCTGTTAATACATATACCCATTAAAAGTAATTTCAGAACTTTTCAAAACCAAGAGTTGGAACTTTGTAACTGCACAAATAATCATGATTCATCTGCGAATTTTCCTGAAAAGAAACAAAGCAACCATATGGTTGCTTATAGCCTGCAACAAATACTCAGAAGATATACAGCTCTTGAAAAGTACTAGAAGTGTATAAATATATCTAGGATTAAAGGAAAGGCTAATATGGTTTTGGTAAAGAGTATAACCTAGACAGAATCAGTAGAGACCTCACAGCACTTTTAAGACATTTTTTTTTTTCTGAGAATGAGAGAGCTCTCAATCCTCCTGTGCAAGAAATCAGGCAAGGGAAGCCAGAGACAAGCATGGCTATGGTGCTGGTTTGGGTTGGGATAGTTAGTTTTCTTCATAGTTATCGCCCTAATATAGAGCTGTGTTTGGGATTTGTACTGCAAACAGGGCTGATAACACAGTGATATTACTAGAGAGTGTTTACACAGAGCTAAGGCCTTTTCTGCTTCTTGCCTCATATCACCTGTGAGCAGGCTGGGGGTACATTAGAAGTTGAGAAGGGGCACAGCCAGAACAAGTGGACCCAGCTGACCAAAGGGATATTCCATACCATATGGCATCATGCTCAGCACATAAAGTTGGGGAACAAAAGAGGGGAAATTTTAGAGTGATGCCATTTTTCTTCCCAAGTAGCTGTTGACCGTTACAGAGCCCCGGTCTCCTGGAGATGGCTGAACACCTGCCAAAGGAAAACGGTGAATGAATTCCTTGTTTTGCTTTGGTTGTCTCTGCTGCTTTTGCTTTACCTATCAAACTGTCTTAATTGCAACCCACGGGTTTTCTCACTTTTACTCTTCCAGTTCTCTCCCCCGTTTCACTTGGGGTGAGTGAGTGAGCAGCTGTGTGGTGCTTAATTGCCATTTGGAGTTAACTCAAAAGTCTGACAGGGTATCATTTATATCAACACAAGCTTACTCATGACAGCTTATGATACCTAGTGAAGGTTCTATTTTGTGGGAAAGCAAGGGACATGTGTTTGCAGTCAGGGTTATGATTTTACTATTTTTTTAGGCAGAGTCTTTTTTTTCAAGATATGGTGAAAGTACCACCTCATTCTGGTCAAAATAGAGTGTGGGAAGGAAGTGCACAGGCCGTGCAACTAGGGTCTTATATTCTGAGAAGAATAGAGAAATTCTGTGTAGGCACAGGATGGAAAATGCTAAGGTAGAGCTGAAGATGAATTTGGCAAGTGTGAAGAAGAGTTAAGAGGGGCTTCTAGAGATAGATGGAACATAAAGGAAAGATTTAAAAAAAAAAAATGTCCCTGATAAATAAGATAGCCTGGAGAATTTAAGGCTCCAGAGTGAACACATCGGGGCCTTTCAGTACTTGAAGGGGCTTATATAAAGGAGGGAAAGTAACATTTTTACATGGGCAGATGGTGGTAGGATGAGGGGCAAAAGTTTAAACCGAAAAGAGGAAAAATTATGTCAGGTGCTAGGAGAATATTATTTATTCAGTGGGTAGTGATGTCCTGGAACAGGTTACCCAGAGAAGTTGTTGATGCCCTGTCGCTAGTGGACATGAGTAAATACTCACAGATTTGATTCTACAAGATGAAGGCTGAAGAAAAACCTTTATTATTTACAAAGACCTCGCTTTTATAGGTTTTGAAGAACGACCAGGGATTGGAGGACAAGGCTACTGCCTCTCCATCCCACTGGTCAGGCTAGAAGTCCATCAGTTGACTATCATCAGAAAGGAATGTGGGAAAACAAGATGTTTACATCAGGAAGCCGTGGGAAAATTCAGTCAGAGCTGTAAACATCTCACAGAAGCTCACATAATATGGTAACAATGCCCCATCCCTGGAAGTCCAAGGTCAGGTTGGATGGGGCCCTGTGCAGCCTGATCAAGTGCATGCAATACCTTCCTGTGTTATCACTGCCCATAACAGAGTGTTGAAACTAGATGATCCTTATGGTTCCTTCCACCCAAGCCTTTCTATGATTAAGTTTCCCATGTGGAAGACCTTCCAAGCTTGGCTACTTTGGGTAACTAAAATACTCAAGGATGCGAGCTGTAAGCGCCAATTTACACCCATCAGCTCCATGGTACTGTATACTCATGGCCAACAGAGTATAGAAATTCTAAGGGCTAACAACTTTAAATAAACAACAATCATGACTGATCATGAGTAAGAACTACTAACATAAAGTACACTGCCAATAAATGCAATAGTAGTAAGATTTTTTAAAGTTTAAAACTGGCCAGATTCATGTCATTTAAACCCTTCCATCACACTGATTGCTAATTGCCTCTAATCTCTCAAATTCTCATAGACATATTTATCAGTTATATGACAAGATGAAATAAACCACTTGAATGCACCTTGGATACCAATGTATGCCAATGTATGTGCAGTTTATTAATTCTTTATTTGCTGTATTCAATAGTTTCCATTTATTGTTTGGTGCTGTTCATATGTGCTTATGTGTAGATACACTTATTTAGGTTTCAAAATCCAGAGCTGAGCCACACTCAGGCTGTGAGTCATCTTCCTAAATCACAGGTGGGCTGTGCCCACTGAGATGACAGGGAACAACCACTGATTCATAAAGGTACCTAACTCCTTTGTCATATTTGTTATTCATATATGATCTTTTTGGCTGTTTGAGGCTGTCTCAAATGGCACAAATTGGCTGTGTACAGACATCTCAGTCATAGACTGCATGTCCATTGAGCTCGTCACCTTTGTCTCTCTGAAAACATGGAAAGAAATCAGCACCTCTAGAAAGCAATTTACACATGAAGAATCTAAATTACACGCTTTCTCTCTGGAAGCACCTGTTTTTCTCCATGGCCTATATCCTCCTGTAATTATTGACATGTATTTAGGCAAACAAATCCCATCCTGTGAAATCAATATTTTAAAAAATAATTCTGTATAAGTGCTATCAAAGATACTTTGAATCACCATGTTCTGAGAGAAAACTTTATATAATCTTTTGCTTGTTGAGAGTCATAACATGTTGGAAAGTCTTCAGAAATTTTGTCCTTATTGTTTGCCTTTGGAAAGGCAAGATATTTATATATATGTAAATAGAAGAGCAACATAACTGAATTATTAGCTATGGTTCTACACATATGATGCAGAGAGAGACATCATAAGTAATTTGTTTAAATTTTTGAAAAAGAATATGGCAAAACTGGAAGAAAAAAAACAACCTTTCCTGTCTTACATTTGAAAAGGTATTAAAATAAAAACAAGCAGCAAATAAAAATTATTCCATGACAATAGTTTTCTTTTTTTAGGGGATGTGTCCGTTTCACCATGCCTTTAAGAAAGGGTACTCTTCTTACGAAAATTATAAACCCATTGTAACCCTAACTGCAAACAACATGATCCTTGCTTTCCCTCAAAATAGAAGCTTCATTAGGTAGTATAACCCATCATGAGTAAGCTTGCATTAAGATAATGACACCCTGTCAGTCTTTTGGCTACCCAAACAAATTGATTGTATCACAATGGCTGTTGTGGGTTAACTCCAGCTGGTAACTAAGCACCACACAACTGTTCACTCTCTCCCTGGGTGGAACACTGGAGAGAATATGAAGAGTAAAAGTGAAAAAACTCATGGGTTGAGATAAAAATACTTCAAAAGAGAAAGCAAAAGCAGCAGACACAAGCAAAGAAAATTAAGGAATTCATTCACCACTTCCGATTGGCAGGCAGGTGTTCAGACACGTCCAGCAGAGCAGAGTTCCATCAGGTGGGACAGGGACCTGGGGAGACAAATGAACATCACTCTGAACATCCCACTTCTCTCTTCTTTGCCCAGCTTTATGTGCTAAGCATGATGCTGTATTGTGTGAGATATCCTTTGGTCAGTTGGAGTGAGCTGTCCCAGTTGAGTTATCTCCTGGATACATGTGCACACCCAGCCGCCTTGCTGAGAGGTTACAGTGAGAAGCAGAAAGCTCCTCAATTCTGTATGAGCTTTGCTCAGAAAAACTGGAACATAGATATGTGTTAGTTTTTCTGTTTTCATCACAAATCCAAAACATTCCACCATGCAAGCTGCTATGAAGAAAATAAATTCCATTCACACAAATATGATGCAACAGTATATAGGATTGGAAAGAAAGTTGTGATTCTTTTCACTAGTGACTCTAAAAAAAAATATAGTTATGGTATGATCCAGCATCAGACTTTGACATGGAATTTAGTTCAATTTCAATACACTTGCATTAAGGTGTCAATATTGATGATTAGCCAAAGTTCTTGTTATAGTCAGTGGAAATCTAGGCTCAATTATAATGTAGAAATAGTATACCATTCTTTGTTTCTTAAGTTCTTGAGATACCAACAATCCTAGCTCATTGAACTAGACTATGAATAATGTACAATTTATAGAATTCAAAGATTGTTCATATGATATGAAGAATATAACACTGTAAGCTAAGTCGACTTATGGCTTATGAACCTAATAACCAAATCTCAATAATTATTTTCTTGATGCATGTCATTTTTATTAACTATTTAGGATTTTTCTCTCTTCATGTGCTCCATTAAAAATTTATCATAATTTTTAGTTATGATTTGTAGTTATTGCATGAAAACTTATCTGCAATTTATACTAAAATTATGTCATTGTCTTAGTTTTGAAAGACAGTTGTCTGCCAGGGAAAGCTAGAGCTTCCCTTGGAATGGAGAATATAAACCCCCTTCCCTCCAAATTATAATTTTGCAATTAGAGGATTTCAGGCAAACATATGGGAATAGGAGTAAAAGTTCTCTACTAGGTATATTAAAAAAAAAAAAAAAAAAAAATAGTAGTACAAAAAACAAGCAAGCAAGCAAAAATCCTGGAAAAAACCCTGAGAGAGTCAGGGATACAACCTGACACCCTGTTGGTCAGGGTATTGGAAGCAGTCCAAATAAATCCTCCTGGAGTAACAAATGATCCTGTATGTAGTCTTGTAATTGGCTCAATGCCAAGAGAGGAGCGCCTGTTGGACCCTGTCACTGTCCTTCAAAGTCTGTACCTTTCCTTATTGGCAATTCTCCAGTGGACTCCAACTACACTATTAAGTACTAAAGCGATTACACAAAAGAATGAAACAGCTTTTTTGAGACTGCCAGAATGGTCTCTGCACTGTGTTCAGCCTGCATTTTCTTTATCTGTTTATGTTCGTTATTTTCCTGTTTATTAAATCTTTTATTTTACAAAGCATGTGCGAGGAAGTTGTCTCGATATGTAATTTAAGCCATTTACTTGAACAAGGCAGGACCCTGAGAAGTACCGAGAGGTATCAGAAAGCTATACCTGTGGAAAGTCCAGTGGTGGCGAGATGGGTCCGGTCTTCCTCTGCGAACCCAGTGGAAAAACAGGATACCTTGTTTCCTTCGGTCCCAGTTTTTATCTAGCTAGGAACAGCTGGCTCCTCCCCCACTGGGTGGACCATCTCACAATGGGATGATGGAATGTGTGATGTCATTGGTGGGCCCTAATGGCCCATTATCAGAAGATGTCCCCCTGGAGGGTGGAGGGGTGGTGAAAGAGATAAGGAACACTGCTGCACCGGGTTTTAATGGCTGGGCCATTATCAGAAGGCATCCACCCCCCTCCCCCCTGGAGTCACAAGAGATAAGGGAAAAAACATCTCCCCAACAGCTTTTAGCAGATGAAATAGAATACACTTTTTCTTTGTTACATAATAAAGACAGCCATACCTTGAATTAATGTAAATATTCTAAAAAAAAAAAAAAAAAAAAAAGAAAAAGAAAACCCCACTACCACTCTCCGTTACATCCACACTACAAGAGGTAATCCATAGTGCATTACCACTGACCCACTTAGCGTAGAGAAGACACAATAAATCAATGTTTGTTAACATATGCTTAAGTAGAAAAGCAATTTCACGGGTCAGGCAACATAGTCATGAAATGTCTGTGAAGCAGTGGTGCATTGACTGTTGAGGACAGAGCCAAAATTAAAAGAATTCTTTGACTTCTGTGTGCTCTCTGATTTCCTTTTTGTTATTAGTTTGATCAAACACTTACTTCTCTGTCAATAGCAGTGATTAGCAACATATCCATAAAACCTCATATCAGAGTTTCAAACATTTTAAGTAGTATTGTTTTTTTAGTGATTAGGATGGGGAAGAAGAAAACAACTTCAGAAGCATAAAATAAAATGCAGTGCTCAGAAAGTGTAATTCCAGGCCTGGATTTGAACCTTCACTAGTTCCAAAAGTCAGTTTTCCTTCAAATTCAGAGATGAGGACACAAAAAGTCACCGTTATGCTGTATTTGAGATCAACACTCAGCTGGTGAAATAGATGGCACAGACTGAAACACCGTACACATTCACATTAGTACCATTAAATGTGTCCAAGAGATGTATGCATTCCTAAAAGAATCAATTATAAAATCTAAACAATCTCCTGTGGACCAAGAAATATATCTGTGTCTTTAAAAGAGTCTGTTCCCTACTATCTTAACTTTATTAAGTCCAAAGCCTCTTTGAAATTTTTCCTAGCACTGTTTCTAATAAGGCTCAGCTGACTGCCTAATGAATAATAAAACCTTCTCCAGCTAAAAATATTAAAACTTTTATCCACCTACCTTGACCTCCAAATTAGCATGTAAGGAATATGACAGGGAAAATAGATGCTGAATTTTTATTAGACACTCCAGTATCTTCTGTTCTGTTAATTTAGGGTGAAATTAAAATGTCAAGAAGTTGCCTTTTTTGTATTGTATAGAAAGAATCATTTATGCATTATTAAAATACAGCATATCCTGGTAGAATTTTAAAAAAGAGAAAAAAAAAATCCTAGGCATGCATGCTTTTTAATGATCCACCTTAAAAAAAAAAAAAAAAAAAGCAGTTTCATTACCCTGCTAGTGAAAAATATAGCTAGAAATATTAACTAATATTTCAATTAGTCTCTTCATAATATATCTAAATTTACTTTTAAAATGCATTTGTATTTGAATGGTATTTTTAATTTTTATGTATTTCTATGGCACTGTTCATAGAAAAGTACATTACCATTGTGAAACTGATTTTCAAGTACAAAGACTACTAAAGTAGCAAACCTGTATTCTAAGATAATTTGCAATGTCTCCATTAACATTGTGTCCAAATGATTGACAGTTACGTGTATGCTGGAGGGAAGGAATGACATCCAGAGGGATTTGGCAGGTCCACCACAAAGGCTGGGCTTTGTGAACATAAGAGTGTTCAACAGGTCGAAGTGCAAGGTTCTGCACTGGGTTGGGGAAATCCCAAGCACAAATACAGGCTTGGAAGAGAATGAACTGAGAGCAGCTCTGTGGAAAAGGACTTAGGATTGTTGGTGGATGGGAGCCTTGACATGAACTTGTAATGTGCACTTGCAACCCAGAAGGTCAATCATATCTTGGGCTGCGTCAAAAGAAGAGTGGCCAGCAAGTTGAGGGAGGTGATTCTCCCCCTTTCTTTCACTGTCATGATAACCTGCCTCTAATGCTACTCCCAGCTCTGGGGCCTGTAACATAAGAAGGACATGGACCTGCTGAGGCGAGTCTGAAGGAGGGGCACCAAGACGATCAGAAGGCTGGACCTCTGGAGCAAAGGCTGGACCACCTCTTCTGTGGCTGATGGAGCTGGGGTTTCCCAGCCTGGAGAAGAGAAGGTTCAGGGGAGACTTTATAGAATCTTCCAGTGTACCTAAAGGGAACCATTAAGAAAGCTGTACAGGGACTTTTTACAGTCCGGTGTGGGTTGGACTTTTAGACCATAAGTTGTAAATTCCACTCACTTCTGTGATTAGGTTTGTGTCTATGGTAGTTTTTTTCCTAGCAATTCAGAAGGTAGGAACAGAAGTGTACTAAGGGAAATGTAGTAACTTCATTATGGAATATTTGCTAAAGTCAGCAAATACATCAGCTGAGCTCCAAAATTCCTGAAAGATGAAGAAAGTATTCTATACTCTTACTAGGCATATTTTTATTTTTAGAATATTCTATGTAACAAAAAGAGTGAGAGGCACTAATGATTAAATGCTTTCTGAGACTGAGAGTTTTCACTTAACATGGTGTCCTGGTTTGGGACAAATTTGGGAGAAAACCCCTGTATAGGATCCCTCTAAGGAAGCAAACCCAAGTGGCCCCTCCCTCCAACCGGTCCGGTAAAAAAAACAACCTTTGGAGAAAAGTGGAAAAAACTATTTTACTAAACAAATTAAGTGCATACAAATATAAAGAATGAATAGTATGAAACAATAAAACCTCTCATTCTGGAGTGAGATGGCAAATTGAGAAAGTCCTTGCCGTGGGTGTAGCTCGGCTCTCTCTCAGACTCTCCTCAGTCCCAGTCCCTCCGGCGCTGCTGGAAAATGCCGAGGTCCAGGCCCCGGTGGGCCGCAGGTGCAGCCCCCAGTGCTCCCCTGGGTTTTCAGTCCAGAGCAGGCTTCAACAGTTCCAAGAAAAAGGAAAAAAAACAGTCCAGGGAACTTCTCTGCCCTAGCTAGCTGAAACTAACTAAAAGCAAAAAAAGATCTCTGTCCTGCAGTCTCTCCAAGCCTCCGTCGAACACGCTGTCCGCAGAAGAATGTGGAGGAGTCAGGTAGTTTCCTCAAAACAAACTCCGCGCTTCTCCTTGCTCTTAGAACCAGTCCTAAAGGCACAGGACTCAATATACAGCACAAACAGAACAGACGACTGGGGATACAAGCATCATAAAGTTACCCTAGGACACATGGTTATTTAGTGGAAACAATATATGCGTTTGACCAATACACAGGTTTTCAAGAGATCTTTTTAAAAACATCATGTTTTATGAATTTTACTTTTCTATGTTTGAAGAATGGTACATTTTTTTGTCCACTGTTCCTTTGTCCACTGTTTCTATGGCATGTTCTGTTGAAGAATTCACTAGGTCATAGTTGATGAAAGAAGTGAAAAAGGCATTCAGTTTTCCAGAGGCACAGCAGAAATCACTCTTTAGATTAGGTACACATGTTGTTCAAGAATGTGGGCCTCCTTCTCCAGGGATCCTAAAAGTTTCTAATTTAAGAAAAACAAGAGGTGTCACATTGCAATGGTTGAATGGAATTTTTAGCACGTCCTTCATACGACAGTATATCTTGACTACATCTACTTTACAGGGTTAAAAGAGAATTTGAAAGGTGTTTCTATCTCTGTGAAAGAGGAGGATTTTTTTCATTTCATTTTCACATGAAAATGAAAAATATACATATATCATATATTATATTTTATGTATATGACATAATATATAAATCACAATATTAGAAACTCGTTCACCTTTTGTGCTTATTTAAGACAGGGGAACAGGCCTATCCAGATGAATTGCAGTCCCATCACAAAACTTGTGTATCTGTAATTAACAGCTGTGGAAAAGTTAGCACTATAGTTTTAGTTGTTATTGTGATTGTAGAAGCTTATGTGGTGTGTTCCAGGCATAACAAAAATGGCTTGAAGCAGCATGAAGAAAAAAAAGTTGAGTTGAACAGTTATGGAAATTGTAAACTGCGTAAACTGTGTAACAACTGTATTTATGCAGGCTCAAAATTTTATACAAGCAAAATTTTGTTATGTTGCCATTTCTAAATTTTGCAAAACATTTATGGAAACTAGAAGCCAAATAAGAGACTACAAAAAAAGACCTTGGGTGTTTTGATAATTACAAAGCATTCATGGCCAGCTGGAAGTCAGAGCAATGTGTACTTAACTGCTTTGAATAGTCTGTGTTTTGCATGCAGTAATCTGTGTGCATTTGCTCTGATTGCTCAAGGAGAAATAATTACTGTTTATGAAAAATTGTCCATTATTCCCCAATTAGAGAGAAAAAAAAAAACCCATTCTGTAATAGGGGAAATTTGTCTGTTCTGTAGATGGTGAGAAACCCTTCCTTACTGATGCAGTACTCCATAAAAATCACAGTTGTTAGTCATCTGGGGTGCTACATAAACAAGGGGTCAAAATCCCATGCATTTTTAAATACATTTTGAATTGCTATAAATTTACTACAACGTTTTAATTGAACATGAGACAGCATATGAACTCTAAACAATTCATGCTCATCGTTGTGATTTTCTTTCTTCCTCCATAACCTAGACCTAGAAAAGACAAGGACACAGGGGGGGAAAAAAAAAAAATCTACAAGAAAAAATGCTGTTTACTTCTCAGTTTCTGACCCAGAAATAGAGTAAACAAGGTTTCAACTTTCCTTTCCCATCAATTTTTTGTCTTGGGGGAAATATGTGGAACACAGTGTCCATGTTGCATATCCCTGTAGGACTAATGTCTGCATGGGTTCAGCTGTTGTGCTATTTCCAGTCCCAGTAAGCCAAAGAATCACTTTCTTCTATTCATACTTTAATTGGTTAATTATAAGGTTTCTATTAAAACTTAGTTTAGGTAGTAACATACATAGATTTGGAGTAAGGGAATTCAGTAATATATGAAATCTCGTGCACCAAGGAAGATCTAACAGAAAATATTTCTCAGTGATAAAAAAAAAAAAAAAAAAAAAAGATAAACAAACAAGATTTCTATACCATCATCAGAGGCAATGCTGCAAAAGCCTATTCTGAGCTGCATTTAAAGATGGAAGATGCCCCCTAGTTTCTATTATGGGTGGTCCTAAAAGGAATTGTATTTCTGGGTCTGATAGTGGTGTTTTTAATGAAAGATTTTTATTTTCCTAATATTTTTCCTTCATTATTTCAGAATAGTATTCTAATTCAAGGTTTAACTCTCTGTGATTCTGTCTGAGATGTTAAAACTGAAGTTGCACTTATGGTCTACATAGACAAGCATATTTCTTTCCTTGACAAAATGGTGGGAGTACTATTCCAAGTATCAATTGTCTGTTGTACATTTCTAACATGTTTTTCTGTTCTCATGAGAACCATTATCTGGGTTTGCCCAATTTCATAAGACTTTTTCTTTGAATAAAACTTTAACCTAACTCAGAGAGCTGAAATAGATTCTCATTTCCCCACACTAACTTCATACTTGCTTCAGATTTGGAGTGAGACACAAATGGGCCAAGATCTGCACCCTAACTTCTACTGAAAAGGAGTTGGTGTATAAAAGTATGTATGTCTAAGAGTGCTGAAACCAGACAGCTGGAAGCCTTGACATGCACTGACAAGTCTATTTAGTTATATTTTAAAAGTATTTCAGTAAGTAAAAACCCAACTCATGCAAAAAAACCCCAAAAAACTAAAACAAAAAATCCAACATATTTTCAACAAAGATATTGAGATGAACTTCAACTAATAGAGGTGTCCTGTCAGTTGAGTAGTTGTGGAGACAATCAGATGCCAGCAAGCACGTACAATCAAATAAATTTCCATTAAGTTTTCTCTTAAGGAAAAACAAATAAGTACAAATATTTAAGGGGGTGAGGCATAGAATTTAAACAAAAGCAAGCAAGCAAACAAACAAACAAACCAACCAAACAAAAAACCTCAACCAAACATCAGATAGAAGTCTGGTCATAATCTCTTGTGTACTGATCTATTTGCATACAACTTCTCAAGGGGAGAGAAGATACAAGTGTTAGCCTCAGGCTTCACTTCCTTAGGCTTGTGAAATTGTATAACTCTCTCTATCTAAATATTTTTTATAAGAATTACTATGCATTTTAATTTTTGCATAACGGATCTGCAATCAAGAAATGGAATTGAAGAAAGAAAACAACAGTAATTTCCTTATGTTTATAATTGTATTCTGCTTATCTGAAGAGTAAAACCTGCATTATCCTCACCTATCTCCAGGCTATTTTACTATTTGGAAATAGTTATTTGGGGGACCTTCCTGTCTTGTTCTGAGAAGACTTTAGGATTTACCAGGTTTTATTTTTATGTCAGATACCAATTGTCTAAGGCTTTTTAATATATCTGTGCAAATTATCTGTATATAATCCCCAAAGAGTCAGGAATGTCATACAGCTGTTTATGCAGCATCATCTTCATAAGAAGAGAGAAATTCCTGAGGTATTGTGCCACTGTATCATCATTTTTAACTCCAATGCAGAAGCACATGCAATGTGGTGCTTACTGTGCTACCAATGTAAGATGCTACTTTTTAAATAAATGTTAAATTTTAGGGCATTAATAATCCAATTCATGCTAATAGACCTATTCATTTATACATGCAAAAATTTGCAGAATTAAATTTCTCAGATTCAATATTCTACATTTCTCTCTGGGAGTTAGTAGACCCTCATAAAAAGGAAGTGAGCTTACATAAAAAAAAAAAAAAAAAAAAAAAAAAAAAAAAAAAAAAAAAAAATTGATTGCTGAGAAGAAAAAGTAAAGCTGTATCACAATGACAAAAAAAAAAAAAAAAGTTTAAAGGATGAAGGAATAACAGAGTGCTGGATACAGTTCTGAACTACTCAGGGTCATGAAATCTATGCTCTTTGGCTGAAAGCACAGCACATTACTTCAGTACTGTCTCTCTATTAAAAATCCAGCTGTGAGGAAAGGTCAAATGAGAGCTGACAATATGACTTTGATGCTCCATTTGATGTTGCAGTTGTTTCTTTTGTTCAACTATTTCTTTTTATCACCTTGGTTTCATGGTACAATTCTTTTGAAAACAGCGACAGAAGATAATATGTGTATCATAATACTAGGATAATTTTGAAAACTTAATGTAGACTGAGTGTGCTGATTTTATATATATATATATATATTTAATAATTTAACTGAAAACAGGAGAAAACCTCACTTCCCTGAATTTTGGGTGCCTGAAAACTGCTGAAATGTCTAAAAGCAGAACTAGAGCAATCCTGGACAAGCAATTTCGTTAAGAACATGGACTCTGTATCATTCCTCTTCTCCTGTAATACCGGCAGTATTCATTTTGCTTCCAATCCTACTGTAGTTACATATCCTCTGAGTTTCTCCAGGCCATGAAGTATGGATGTTAGAGCCTTCCTTATTTGTACCTTCACAAAAGACAAGTCTACAATTACCTCTTCCATGTTCTGTCAAGGCATGAGCCAAAGTCCTTTCTAGACAGCTTCCTGAGGCATCTGCCCCAGATACTGTCAAAAAATATACAGGATGTCAATTTTAGAAACGACAAGAAATTCTAGTTGCAATAGCTTTTTGGATCCCTTGCTGCACCAAGATAGACACAGTTATACTGACTGTCAAGGGAATTTTTTTTTTTTCTCCTCCTCTGTTTTTCTCATGTTTCTTTGTTTTGGAGGGAAATAGATAACCATGTGACAGACTGACTCTGAAAAGTGAATCCTTGCATTACCATTTTATGGTTACATTAATTATTCTGAGGTCCTTTGCCTATACAGTGTTTTTATTGTGTGCAACTTTTCTTTTTTATCGCTAAGCTTAAGCAGCTAGATTTTAATAAAGAAAATCATAAGCAAAAACAAGCAGAGACAGATGATATTATATAAACCACATTGCTTATTCTCTTGCACTTCCCCTCAGAATCTTATATAATTTAGAGGAGCTAGATTTGCCTCCCAGGCTGTCTTGCACCTGGCCCTGCAAACATGCTGAGCTCCTGAACTTGCCCAGGTTTCACTCTTGACCCCTAGTCTTCCTGTGACCCAGATTACTTCATATCTAGGACCTACAAAGCTCTTGCAACCCTAGGGTTCAGACATGGACTCGATGCAGGTGGTTGAGATTTCTTCAGGTTTAAACATTCCTTCTTCTGACACAGTGTTTCAGATATTCTGGTATCCCTTTTCTAAATTCTGAAGCCATCTTCACAGATCCAAGAAGAAATCTGACATGGATTCTATAATCCTGTAAGTGTCACGTAAAAAATTACCAAAACCATAAACCAGCTACCTAGGAAAAAGATGTGATTCAAGTGTTACGATGACATGTCTCCAGGGAAGGTATATTTTGTTCTTTGAGATGTTAAGTCCTTTGACCATGGCCCGAGTCTGAGGAGTACTCTGGAGAGGTGTTACTGGCTGAAGTAATTTTTGTTAGGATCATCAAACATTTTAATTGTTGGCCTCTTAAATATCATGTCTATTGATGAGACAGGACAATCTCTAGAGGAAATATGTTGTGAGTTGAATCAACCCCTTGAAGATGTCTCTTTTTCTTAGATAAGTAGTGAGTTATGGATCCTAATGGGTTATTAGGTCCTTAATTTTCCCTCTTCTGCTTCTCTTCCCCATGCCCTGTGCCACCATGGCCATGCAGGGGAAAGACAGGTATCTTCCAGGGAGCCAGGCTGACCTTGATGAGTTGGAGTCAGTTGTCTCTGGCCCTGCCCTCTTGTGTCTGTTGCTGTTGTGGGTTAATGTACTCATAGGTGAGAAAAGAGAAGCTGGTGAAATCTGAATGCAGAATAGCAGATGGAATCAGAGCATTAGTGAACAAAAATGTTAAAAAAATTCCTTCTCTTATGGATTAAGGCCGTGAAAAAAAGACTTAAGAAGTAAAAGCAATTGCATGAACAGAGAGAGAAGAAGGAATTCTTCAAAGACTGTTGTTACTAAACTTAAGGAGCAAATATGAAGTAATTTCCTTCTGAAAATACAAGGTGTGAGAAATCACCACAGTTTCATGAACTTTAGAGACACAGCTTCTTTTATGAATGCTACCTGAGCACTAATCTGTTCCAGTTCTCCACTGCTCAGTCTTTCTTCCACTTCTGAGAAGTAGGGGGGAAAAAAAGAGGAAAGGGAAAGGGAAAAGGAAAAGGAAAGTGAAAGGGAAGGGGAAGGGGAAGGGGAAGGGAAAGGGAAAGGGAAAGGGAAAGGGAGAGGGAGAGGGAGAGGAAGGGAAAGGGGGAAAGGAAGAGGAAGAAAAAAACCCTTGAATAATAAAAAAAAATTGTCTCCAGTAATCTGATGAACTTTTTTTTTATGGTAACTGGCTGTCTCTTAAAGTTATCACAGAGCTATTCACTGAAAACCCCCAATCTGAAATGCCGGGCTTGTAACCACATCATAAGAAACCATGCTCTTCTGCTTGACTTGTATTGTAGAATGTTTATGTTGGCAGGTACTTTGATGGTTTGTCTTACAAGAAAGATAGAGTAGGATAAAAGTCTTCTACTCCTTATGCATCCACACGAAACTGTAATCACCAACTCTTATGGAAGAGTAATTTCATACCTCATAGGTCTATTGCAACATAAACCATAATGCCACATAGTAAAAAGAATTTTTAATTTTACCACTTCAGAGGTGCCATTTTTGATTGGGCTTTGTTGAGGTTATCATCCTTCTAGCATACTTCTGTATCAGCTTCAATATAAAAACCAAAAGCTGCATTAATAACTAGAGGATAAAATCAGCTATTCATTTCTTCTTGTGCAATGTTGTTATGAAAATGTAGTCAAACCTTATTGATATAAGTTCTAAAACACCTACATAGTATACAGGACAGTTTACAAGACTTTGACCCTACTTTCAGACCTCCACTACAGTTGATGTGTAGAATCAGTCAGAAGCTCAATGTTCACTTGTCTGAAACATTTTGGAGTCTCTTTTCTACTCTCCAAAATCAAAATATGTCTGTGGGGTGTTTTTTTGTTGTTGTTGTTGTTTTTTGGTTGCTTGTTTTTTGGTTTTTTTTTTTTTTTTTTTTTTTCCTGTGGTGGTGGGTTTTTGTTTTGTTGTTATTGTTGTTTTAAGAGGTGATTACAGAAGATCATCTCAGTGCAAGCCCGATAGGAAACAAAATACAAGAAATGTCACATTTTTTAAATACAAATATTTCAGGTTGAAAATTAAGAGATCAGGCTCATTTGCTTTTGCCATACACTTCCTCAACTTATGTGATATATTTTGCCTCATTAAATCTGTAAGACAATAGTGAGCTTTTTTGTTGTTGTTTATTTTCTCCTCTTTAGTATCTCTTGTACAACATTCCAATCTTATTTTTAAAACTACTTTCTAAATGGGTAATATTTACATCTTTTTCTACCTATAGGAAAAATAACACAGGCTTGCAGTAATGTCCCTGGTTTCTTTTTTTTTTTTTTTTTTTTTCTTTTTTTTTTTTTTTTTTTTTTTTTTCCTTCACCCCTGGCTAATGTCTTTGATTTCTGGTGGAAAGATACATGCAATGAAACAGAATTATTAAATATCTGCAAATATATTGATGTTTGTCTTAGAAAAATTATTATTATTTGTCTAGTTGTATGAAGCATTTCTTTATACCAAACAAAACACGCACCAAAATTAAGATAACAAAAATCCCCTGTGTTTAAAAAAACACCTGGATCTCCTTCTATGCTAAACTGAGGAATTGTTCTTTATGCAAAAGTAAAATAAATTATGTAGGCTAGTTACTGGTTACTACATTCTCTTTCTTAATTTGTGGTTATAAAGCACAGAACAGAGTAACCTTTTCGATACTTTTCAGAAAGAGTTAATATAAACCTCAAAGTTACATTATTTACATGTTGCATGTTTGCTGGATGAATTGCTCTGACTTGTGATCAAGAGAGAGCCCAGCTATGTGCTATTATATGAGTATTTGCATTTCATACTAAAGAAGAAAATAATTTATATTGTAATAGAACTATCCTCATAATCTTTTTTCAAAATAAACCTTGCTACTAGGACATAAAGCTAATGCTCCCAGTCCTTTAAAATATTAACTAGGTTTACATTGAAAATTATTTTAGGGATAATACACTCTTTCACAAAATGTTAGCATGACATTAATACTTTTATTCAAAGGTACCATTAATATTCTCTTGTTCTGTCTTTCATCAATGCAATTGTTTACCTTTGCACTATCAAAGACCCCCACCCATAATATTGGATAGGTCTCTTCTAAGATCTATTTAAAGAATAAATAAATAAATAAATAAATAAATAAAAGTTGTTTTCCAGGGAATTTTGAAACTGACTTGTTTTGTAGTGTGATGCTCTTATTGCAGCAAACTTTCTCTAGTCCTCTTGTACTGGATAACAAGTGTTATTTACTCATATGCAAACATTTCAGTGGAAACAAAAAGGTAACAGGATTTCTACTTCATATTCATTGTTTTGATCTCATTAATTTGATGAGAAAATCTGCTGCAAGTTTTTATACACTGGGAAACAAAATTTTGCAGTCTGAGACATTTACACAGCTTTTTGTTACAGTCATAAAACAATTTTTGAAATTCAACTTACATCAAATGAAGAACCACTTATATGGTAAAACCTTTTATAAGAACAAGATAATCCAGTAAGAAATTGTGCCCTTGTGTATCTTCGTTTTCAACATTTCAAAAGTGCAATAAACTATATCAGGTGATACACTGCATTCTACTTATGTTCTATGCTTCTTCAGACTGGCAAATGTAACTACTTTATCTTAAAAGGGTATTGCCCTGCTTCCTGGATACAACATCATTCTAACAAATCCTATTCTTCTCTAAGCCATTGTTTATTTTTCTCTTTTGACTTAGTCAAATGTAGACTGTGCAATAGAACAATCAATGTGCAATATGTTGCAATTATGATTGAATTATTTAGAATTTGTCTCCACAGAGAAATAATCTTACTGGGAGATTTTTTAAGTATTGATGCAACTATGCTGCAATACAGTTTCTAGAGAATGCAACTTTATCTTAGAAAAAAAGTAATTTTGCTCTTCGTGTGTACTAACCATCTATAATTATTTTCTAAATAGGAGTGAGTAATTTTTTTAAAGTATTTTAAAGTGTTTACTCTTTATTTTCTTACAGCTGTGGAGTTATGGTCTATTTTTGTTTCATCATGAAAGTAAGTCAGAATCTGATAGCTGAATATCAATCAGAGTGTAGTCTAAGAGCCACAAAAAATCAGAGCATATGCTCCTACATACCTCATTATATGAGCCACACATGTGTTCCACTCAGTACTTTGGCCTGGTAAAGTCTTATTCTAATTTACTTTTATTTATTTGACCACAGATTGAAGAAAGTTGAGTCTAGATGTCAATGCTAACCACATCATTTTTGTTTCCTCTAACTTGCACAGCCAGGGAGAGTGGCAGGATAAGATTTAAATAGATAAGGTGGAGTCGTTTGGGTTTGATACCTCCAGCCTGCCCTCATTTAGCCCTCGCAGCCTAGAAAGAGAGAATGAAAGTGTGAGAGGTAATTTGCATCCAACTTCTGTGGTAGGGACCCACAACTATTCCCATGAACAATGATGTAGAAAAGCACCAGGGTCTCTGGGACTTACCAAATGAGAACTACTGAAAACCAGAATTGTCTGCTGCTGCTGTCTTCTCCAGCCATAGGTAAAAGTGATTATACCTATGATTCCCTAAAAGCAAAATATGAAGAAACTTAATAAAATGTGCATGCAAATGAAATTAAATAGGTGTGGATGCTAGCTGACAAATTCACGTACACAAATTACATTTAATTCTGACCCTAATTTTTTTAGTGGATAGAGAAGGTCTCTTTGTTTTGCTATTTTTTCAGGTAAAAAATGTGCCCAAGAGGAGCCTCTTCCTTTTTAAGACATTCTAAAGCAAATCAAAATTAAAATAGCTACAATACAGCTGTCAGCAAAACCCTTAGGCAGCAAACTGCATAGCAAGCCAGTTATGTTTATCAGGAATTTAGATTCTATATTGGAGAAGCACCTAAGTAGACAACTGAATTTTAAGGGGCAAATGTTGTTGGGCCATAACGACAATATGTGAGGAACGTTCAGTACTGTATGAGATTGTTAATAAATGTTGGAGGACAAATTAAAGACTTTGAGATTTTATAGAAGATGAAGTGAAAACCCAAAGATTAATCATATTTTGATAATAGCTTCCCCAGAGAAAGGAACTGCAAAAGACTATTCATTAGAAAAAGCCAATAACCAGTGGAGATAGCACCATGTAGTCATTAATTGATAGAAAAGGAAAAAAAAAATAGGGAAGAAAAGGGGGGGGGGAAGCAAGAAAATGTGATTCATTATGATTCACAGAGAAACATGATTTGTATAAAAATGAGTGTTTTAAAGCATAGGAATGATGTGAGCAGGATAGATTTATAATTTTTTTATCAAGGAGTGATCTTCAAAATGAACTTGGTTTTTTTGGGGTTTTTTTTTTTTTTACTCTTTAAAGCATGGCTTGGGCAATAATTAAATGCTGGAGGAAATAATATTCTGTCATTCTTGTTTAACTCCTGGCTAGTTTAGTTGCTGCTACACAGCCCTCTCAAGTCTTCTTCCTTAGCAGTTACAGACTTTCTGAGCTTTGATTTATTAATAGTATCTTTTTAGATATTATGAAGGCAACAGCTTCTTTATTTAATAATCCCAGAACAATATTTACATATTCCAAACTGCCTATAATCTAAGAGAAAAGAAATGGGGCAGATATGGGCCATGTAATTATCTTAAAGTACTGCTATACCAACTAGTGCTTATGTAAAGCTTCCACTAAGGAGATGTCTGGACAGAGAGAAAAGAAGACAACAAAATGTGTTGAGCTTACTAACTATACAGGAGTGAGTACACTTTTCTTTGCACTACTACATTTGTAATACAGAATATGGAATTTTTCACGTCTATTTTGATTTAAGTATTTGTTCAGTGAGGATGGGAAAAGGCCAATCTGGCAATTCTCTTTTAATTACACTTTCTCTCAGCAGAAATTTCTTCTTTTCCAGGTCTTTCTTTAAAATGTAGTGGATTCTCTACCTTTTCAGATAGATTCTTTTCTAGTACTTGGGGTTTTTTTTCATTTTTATGTGTGGATAAATTTAATTTTATTATATTCTTCCATAAAATTTTGTCATCCATGAATGTTATCACATTGATAAAATTTGCTGTTGAAGCTTACATCTTAAAAATATATATATTTTTCTGATTTTACATGTTTAGGATAGATTTCTTACTTTTCTTAGTGTCTCCTTTTTCCTTTCTTCTTTTCTCAACCTGATATCTGTTATGAAATTACTATTTGACGTTATTTTTTTCTGTAGTTATAAAAGCCTTAGTCTTCATCAGTCCAAATAATTATGATTTGCTCATATTTTTCTTCCCTTTTAACATTTTGCCCTATAAAATTTATTTTAAAAATATTGTAATGATGTTCATATTTCTTGATATGAGAAGTATGATATAAATCTACTTAGGGAATGGAAAAATTAGCTATCCTAGTTGAAATAAATTACTGTTAACTTGTCAGTTGGAAGAGCAAATGTAGGAAAGTCATATTAAAAACAAACAAACAAACAAAAAAAAAAAAAAAACCACACTTCAGCAATAATTACATATAAACCAGAAATATAATGCACCAGTCAGTTGTTTAAAAATGTATTAACAAGGCTAGTAATCATATTTATTTCAAAGAGTTGCAATCAGTTCAGGCAGGAAAAAAACCCACACAGATCAAAGAAACAGAATATACTTAATTTGAATTTGTTGCTAAATCTGGCCCATGAGTTCTCAGAAATGAATATCTCAATTTTTTTCCAAGATTTAGTTTTGGCTTTCACTAGAGAAATTTTGGGGGGAGGGGGTGTCATGCTCTTATTTTTCTTGATTTTAATTCACTTAACAGTAGCTAAACCTTATGTTGTTTTAACAGCATAGTTTTCCATCTCTGAAATCAAGGTTATTTACTGTTTGTTAATTGGAACCTTAAGCTTTAAATTTTTCAATCTGTGGTGTTTTACATGAGCATTTATTATCCTTTAAAAATAGGGGGAAAAAATCAATTGTACAAGAACAGTAAAATTAAAATGAAGAAAAAATCCCCAATTTAATAATATGATATTGCCTAAATATCCAAGAGTAAAGCTTTTCCTACCACAGTCTTTTCCTTTTCCAGCTATTTGATCCCCAGTTTATTCTCCAAATATTTAATGCTCATCAAACCTTATTGTTATTGAATCAGAAAAAAAAAATCTTTTTGTACCATTATACTGAAAGATTGTGTTTTATTCTCTGATTGAACATGAGTCTGCATGAGTACAAAGTTTATTTTGCACTGCATTTATTAATAATATTTTTCAATATTGTAACAGAATAAATTTTTAAAAGTAGTCATTGACCTAATATCACTGCCATTGTTAATGTCAATTGAAAGTCAATATAAACAGCTAAAAAATTAAATATTTTTAACACATTAGAACCATAATTTAAGCCTGCATCCTTCCCACTGACTAGTTCCTGTAAATCAAGACAGGCAATTAATGAGTAAAATAATGATTTCAAATAGTTTCACTGTTACTTGGTCTTTTGGTTTTTTTTTTAATGATGGGCAAT
Source organism: Hirundo rustica (assembly GCF_015227805.2). Taxonomy (NCBI): domain Eukaryota; kingdom Metazoa; phylum Chordata; class Aves; order Passeriformes; family Hirundinidae; genus Hirundo; species Hirundo rustica. The sequence goes on along the minus strand of NC_053451.1, from coordinate 70,796,353 downwards.
TTTGATCTCACAGTACCTCTATTCATTGACTGAATAATATTAGCATTGGAATTTGCATTAAGTTGTGTAAAACCCACTGGCATATATTAAAGTTATATGGTTTATTTTACTGATAGATACTATCAAGTTCAGCCTCACCAACTTCATCACATTAAATAATCTGTATATTCATATTTCTTAGGAATCTCAAATATAAGATGCAGTTTGTAACATCCCCTAGTTAAATTGAGTCAGAAATGAAGAGGACAAGCTCAGTGTTCATTGTATATTATCTTTGATGACATTCAAATTATTTCTGCACCATTAAGCATATTTTTAATTTCAATTGCTTTTCATTATTTAAGAGAAAAAAAATAATAAAAAGGATCTAGAGTTTATGTCCAAATGGTTTTCCATTTCAGTTAGACTCAGCATCATTTTACTTTTTCTTATCCATGATGCATTGGCATCTCAAGCATGAAATTATGAAACTAAATGTACAGGAAACGTTCTTTATGTTGGATATATTTCCCCTAGCATAAATTGCCCTTTTCTTACTTCTTTTTGTTTGCTTACTTGGTATGAAATTTTGACACTTTTTATACAGTAGAATGAATAGGTCACCAACTGTACACTGACTTCTACAAAGTACTGTGGATTCTCACAAGACTAAATCTATTCACATTTTGGATTAATCTGATTACTTCAGGAAGTTTTGGTTTTGTTTTTTGGGTTTTTTTTTCACACTGTTGTCACTTTGGGAAGACAACTAGATTTGCTTACTCAGTGAGCACTTGATAAAGAAGTCCTTTATAAATCTCTTAAAAAGCTATTCCTACGCAGAAGTCGGTAATCCTAATTAAATTATTTAAATGATACAACTTCCCAATATCTTTAAAAAAAATCTAGAGCTTTTTCAACTACATTTCACTACATGTTTCTTCAATTTCTGAGTTAGCTTAGTTTATTTTATCCTTTACTATCTTAAATGTGCAAACAACAACAACAAAAAAGTCTGAGTAAATTGATGTGGGTTTTTTCTGTCATTGAGTACTCTTTAGATCCCTTTGTGTTTGAGTAACAATACTAGGATTTTATTTCACAACCTTCCATATTTTTGGTTTCACTTTTTCCTTTATATACATAATTCTTTTAAACAATAGTATTACAAAGTGTCACTGCTGGACTATTACATAGATAACCTAGGCTTCTGCAAAGTGGACGGACCAACTTGGATCTAGCTGCTTTTGAAGTGAAAAAAAAAAAATTAAAAAAAAAAATCTGAGATTGAAATCAATTATCTATCTAGCTGTCCATTTTTCAGTCTCATTTTTATCTGCAGTGTTCTCAAACTAGGAAGTCTTAAGACTAAATGGATAACATCATGCCATTCCCCCCCTACAGCTGAGGGGAAGTAGCCAGGGAAGTGGGACTGAAATAGGAACATCATGATTGATTTTATTATTTGCCTGAGGCCTTGTCATTGTCTGCTGGTAACAGATTTAGGCTCTCATTTCAGCTACATAAAGATATGTTACCTTGAAGATAAGAAGCCAGGCATCATTTTGGATTTGTTTCTTATTGCTTGTTTTTGTTCTTCCCCCAAGGCCTCTTACTAAGACAGAAGGTTCTCTGCTACCCCTAAAACATCCTAACTCCGCAGAAAATATACAATGCTCTAAAATCCAATTGACAAGATAAAATCAAACTAAAAAACAAATATCATGCTACTGTATTTGAAGTCATAAATATGAAATTAAGTCTTAAGAAGCATTTGATTATCAGTTATATTAAATTATAAATTTAATTTTTAGAAAAGACTAATAATATTTTACAGGAAAAGAAAATTTTCCTTTGGGTTTATGGCACCTATCATCACATCTTTTACTTATGCATCAATAACAAAAAGTAGACCCTTGCACTAATGATGAAAAACTGAATGGATGGTTATTGTTACCTAAAAATTATGGACATAAAATTGAAGCTGTACTGAAGCGTAATCTGTTTAGTGTTATCCATATTTTTGCTTTGATCAGATTTCTAAACAGCAATAGCTAAGTTCATGGAAAACACTTTGGTTACATGACAACAAATGTTTTGCATGACAGTTTACATAACAGTTGAAAAATAGGTATCACTTTGCAGCATGTAAAACTATTTCTTTTGGAGGAACTAGATTTGTTGTCTAAAAGTCAAACTCAGGAGAATGAATATAGTCAAAGAATAAAGAGAATGAATGAAATAAATCTCAGCCATTGAAGAATGGTTAATAACTAAATAACTTACAACGAACAGGAGAATATTCCCTGTTTTAACAATTTCAAACATTACAGAAATGATACAAAATGATGCATGGATGAAGGAAAGCCGAGGACACTAGGACGCCTAAAGATAGGAAACCAAACAAGTTCATTAAGGTTAGCCCTGTAGTTTCCTCTCAAAACTCATGGGCTAAAGTTGTGGTTAGAACTATGGAAAATAAACCTAGGTGAATTTTGTCTCCTGTGAAACTTCCCAACACTCTGAGGCTCAGCACAAGGCTATTGCTCCCAGGTGTTTCATCTTGCCCTGACTCTCTTAGTTATAGCCTATGTTGGTGCTCTTGAAGATGATAAATTTGAGAAGTTAAGTAAAAGACAAGTGGCATGGATGATGCTACTTTCAGCACCAGCAAGAAAAGACACGGCCAAGGACGAGGACTGACTGATGTGTAGGCTTTCTAGGGTTGTAGCTGAGGAGGAGGATCGGCAGGTCTCTTAAAGTGTGCTGGCAGCTTAAGTTAAGAGCCTGATTAAGTTATTTGACAAAAGACCAAGACAATTTGTGGTGAATGGCTCTAAATTATGGCAAAACAGAAACTTAAACTGGAGACAAAGGAAGTTGAGAAAGGCTGAGACATCTGAGTGCAATCACAAAAGACCAACAATGCCATGGATCAAATAATTTGAGTTATGGGAATATGTTTTGGTCTTTGAAAAGATAGACATTTTAGATGTTAGGAAAAAAAATCTTCACTGAAAGCGTGATTGCATGCTGGAATCATCTGCCCAGGGAGGTGGTAGAGATGTTCTGGACATGTTTACAAAAAGACTGGATGTGGCACTCAGTGTCGTGGTTTAATTGATGAGGAGGTGATAGGTCACAGGTTGGACAAGATGATCTTGAAGGTCTTTTCTAACCTACTTCATTCTGTGATACTGTGATAATTTCAATAGAAGAAGGATAAATTGAAACCTTCAGTGCTCGTTGAGGGCAGCAGAAGACTTTGATCCTGGGACCAAAATGGAGTGACTCGTATAACGCAAATATTTCTTCTTTACACAGTTTACTTGCAAGCAGTACTGGAATAGTTAACAGTCTTCACAGTTCCAGTAGTTCTCTTTTTAAACAAAGTAACCACAAGAACTAATGACAATGGAATTGAAAAAGTCTAAGCAGCTATGTCTGGCATCAATGGGCCTTCTGTATGGAAGAAGCATGGTAAACAAGAAGAGTCATCATTTCAAGGTCAAAGCAAAGACCAAAAGCTTAGCTGGGCTACCAAGGTAGACATTCAAGAGAGAAATGCAATGAATTGCACTGAAAAGCTTAATGGGAGAATTTTCACAGCCTAGAGAAACAAGAATATTATTTGAAATAAGCTGAGGTACTGAGGAGAAAACCTGGATGTCTGGAATTTTTGTTAAAAACCCCCTGCGTTTGAAAGGAAACTCATGCTCATTTTTGAATGATCATTTAATACTGGAAAAAGATTTACATGTCTAGATTTTTTCACAAATTTAGGTGCTTTCTGGATTAAAGTGACATCTAGAAAATGAAAGGCCAGTATTAATGTTCTGAAAATTAATTTTTTGCTTAGGCATAATTAAAATTAGTAATAGACCTTTAAAATATATTGTATAATGTACGTAGTTTTTTTCTTGGCAAAACATCAGTATTCCTACAGATCTAAAGCAGGACTGTGTTGCCAAAATCTTAAGATGGTATTTCATTCTGCTTTCTAGATATTAAAGACCTGTTTGTACTCAAAATTAAGGTGGAAATTCCTGTTTCTCTTACAGTTATATCCTCATAAAATAAGAGCTCCATATTTAATTTTAATGTATAACATTCACACGACCTAGAAACTAAGGCGCATGAAGTCATGTTCAAAAGTTAATGGATTTATTGACAATTGATACATGTTACATACATCTGGCTGTAATTAATGCCATGGTTTGTGCTATAAAGGCAAAACTGAAGAAAACAGTTTATTAAGTCTGTGCCAGACTCCAGAGTTAAACTGGAGACATTGCTTTTAAAGACCAGAAATTTATATTGATCTGCACTTCTGCCAGAAGGCACTTGATAACTGTAAAATGCCACAGTTAGGAACAGTGCTAGGCCTTACGAAAAAGACAGTTTTTTGGGGTTTTTTTTGAGTATGAATACAATCAAGGTAATGTTCTTTATTGAATTTAGGTTTCACTTTGCTTAAATAAAAAGGTGGCATAATGAATTATTTCTTCTTTCATTTTCTTCCTATATCAATATCCAGAGGTGCAAATTTAATCAAACCAATATTTACCATGTTATACAGGGAACCCTGATATATGTTAAAAAAATAAAGGAATCCACTAGGCTTCTGGAAAACCATAGATGGAATATATTACTCTTATATGACTCTCCTTCCTTTGTCAGAGATTTAGTACTCTTTAGTGATGCAGAATCACACAGAAACAAATTGTGACCAGCTATTTCAGTAAAAAGTTGTATCAGAAGAAACTATCACAACCCATGAAAAAACAACAACAACAAAAAGATAAATTATTGCCTCCTGAGAATGATGTCTAGCACTTAATGGGATTGGAACACAAGATCAGGAAGAGGAAGGTAAAATTATTTGGAAACAAAACTGAAATATACTTCAGTGAAGTGGAACTGAAGTTCTGCAGGAAAAGGGTACATCTGAGGTCTCTGAGTAGTGTATGGGTATTTTACTCTGCAACACTCCTTAGAACTGCTATTTCTGTTGCTTTGACTCTAACTCCTGTGTCATATTTTATAGTGGATTTATTAATAATTTTCTATACTTCAAGTTCAGTCAAAAGATTACACAATTTTCTGCTTCACTTGTTTATTAATACAATTCATACTGTAGCTCTAATAAAAGGGAAATATTTTCACATCACAAAGTTCTGACATTACAATCTTGGAAAAAAATGATCTTGCATGAATAAACACTGTGAATGGCCACTGTTTATTTTAAAATTTTTGTTCTTCTTTAAAATACATTTTCCAGGTTTGCTCCTACAGAGATCAAAATTCAGATGAAAGCTAAATAAAAAATTTGCAGTTTATTTTGTTAGTCATAATTATTCATGTGGCAAGTATTCAAGTGAAGAATCTGCATTTTTACAGTAACTGGTTTAAAAAGATGATACTTCAGTTCCATCCAACTTCAGCTTCTATGAAAATAACAAATACCGTATTCGATAATATGATACTCATTCAAGCAAAATGAAGCATAATTGTTTTCATTATTAATGCACAGAGCATAATTCCCATGGTCCATGTCCTCTCACAATAATAGAATCAAATTAATTATTCAGTAAATAATGTATGAGACTACAACATTCAAAGCATTCTGAGACTGTGGAATGAATTATGATATAGGTACCCACACTTTATAGTAAAGTAAGTTTATCTGGAGTGACCTCACATGATTTTAAAAGACAATAGCCTATTCATGAGCAAATTCTGTAAGTTCCTGCTAAACATTAAATGGAAACATTTAGCAGATAATAATGTGAGCAACAGCTTTGTTTGAGGCAGCATTTTTCTTTGACACGTAATTTAAAGAAGGAAGCAAAGAATTAATATTTCTGATAACAAATTAGTAATAAAAAGGGCTATTTCATTTTGTTTTCCAGTTTCTTACTAAGGTCTTTCTGGAGGTAAATTTCAATGCTGTTAAACATTTTGAAGAAATAATAATTTACCTTGTAACTGTGATTATATAGAAAATCATTTTTATAGCCTTGGAGGGAATTAGGACAGATTCTTCCCCTCTTCCATTTCTGCTCAATGGTTTTTACTTTGGTCTTTCTACTCTTCAGAATTATCTAAAGAGAATTCTTTGTCATATAGAGTTCTTTGTCTCTGCAATCTGTTCGTTTAGTGATCTCGCATGTCATTGTCTACATCTGAACTATGGGAACTTTTTTCTTTCTTCCATACTGAGATATTCACCCTACCTGCGCTAGTGCAAATGTGTCCTCTTTAATTTATAATTATTAAGATTTTAGAGAAGAGGACTCGCAGGTCTGTTCTTTAAGGTAAATCAACTCAACTAGTTAGAATGTCAAACTTAGCCTTGTTCCTTCTCCATAAATTATTTAATTCTGAATTATTTTGTCCACGCAGGACTACAACTTCTTTAAGGCAAAGGGAAAATTTCTACTTCCTTACTTGACCAACTTTTTAAGGAGGAAGTGCTGTTACAGGAAGAAAGCATGCTGTCCAGTGACTCTCAAGACAAAAAAAAAAAAAAAACAAAAAAAACCCTCAGCATTACTAGTCTCATTACATTTTGACAACTTACCTAGGCAGCACTTCTCTGAACCAAAACCAAACTGACACATGCATGTTTTTCTTCTCTTCACAGCAGTTTGAAATGAGTCAGCACACCTCTGAAACAAAGAGTATCATTACATAAATAGTCAATGCTGTGGTCATGTGGCAGGCTGAAATAGTTCTGCCACACATAGGTCAATTGTCAATAACTTGTCTTAGGTAAATGTTCCTTGTGAGCAAGTCTGGCCAGAAGCACCTTTAGAAATTCTGAGTGAAGAGTATCTTGTGTCAGGATCCAGTGGGTACTCTTTTAGTAAGATTTGTCACATGTGCCTTGAATATATTCTTACACACTTGAATAACTATCAGATGAACAAATCATAATTCATAAGTATTGATAATTATCAAGATGACATATCAATGTAAATTTTTAGAGACAATACAACATTTCTATTTGTTTTTTTCTACTTTTCCAGGTATATAAATTTTTCATTCTTAAAATAAAATCAATATACTCATTTATTTTGCCGAGTAACTTAAATTGGCTCTGGTAAGGAAATGGCTGTCATCTGAATATTTTTAGGTACATGTATCATAATATGAAATACATTTTTATCCATATGTTTCAAAGAAGCCTATGCTTTTCGGCTAAACAGCAGTTCTGTCACTTCCTCTCCAGCATTATAGAAAAAATATTATTTTTGTCAGAAATCAAGCACAGATGACAAGGAAAAAAAGGGAACATTTCTTCCTGTCATATAAAACATGATCATTTTATTAGCTGTCAACAGCTCCTCAAGTTCACATCAAACACTACTGACACAACAGATGCACTTCTTTATCAAGAGGATGGCTAGACACTAGAACAGACTTCCTAGAGAAGTAGTTGATGACCCAAACCTGGCGATATTTAAGGTGTATTTTGACACTGCTTTTAATGTGCTTTGAGTTTTAGTTGGCCCTGAAGAGGTTGGGCAGTTTGACTAGATAATGGCTTTATGTTCCTCCCAGATGTTCTATTTATCCTAACTTAACAACTTAAAAGATTTTTCTTCCATCAAATGCAGTATTTGTTATATATTACAGAGAATTTGTGACTTTTTATTTTTAATAATTAACTTTCTCCACAGAAATATGCTTTCCTCTAATATTTCATTCATGTTGGAAAAACATTACCCTATTTTATGCTGCTTTTATTATTATTGCTATTGATGTGTTGTGGTCATTAATCAACTATTTTCTTTTCAAATATCATTTTATTTTGACTGCTTTAAGAATGTACTGAAAATAATTTTTAATGACTGAGAATGTGAAACAATTATTAATATAATGATATTGTAAGAGAAGGCAAGGAAAGTATTGAGGTCATAATGTATTTTAAACAAGTATTTTACATATTTTACTGGTCAATATTATTATAGATTAGTTTTGAATTAATAACTGAAAGATGAAAGGCTCCCAATATTATGAAATGCTTCCACCTTTATCTATTATTCAAAGTGTCTTTACATCTTCAAAAAGGAGATACTGCAGCTGCTCAGTTTTCAGAATCTTTAAAACTGCTTGTTTTTTCTGCTTTTCCTCAAAATTAAAACATTAATAAAAAATTAAAATTCCTTCATATAATTTTTTCTAGACTCTATACAGTTAAGAGTCCATAGGTTTTTAATGTTCATTATTCCAACTACAATGAGAATAAATGGCTGTCAAAATATTGTTTTGAAGAGAAATTTCCACAAAGGGGAGGAGAAATCATTGGGCATCAATTAAAGAGGCTCTCAACTTCTACAGTGCAGCAAAGGCAATTCAAGAGGGAACTATGTGGATATGGAACAACTACTACATTCAAAATAAGTTTCAAGGTATCTGAAAAACATAGGTAAAAAAATAATTATTTGAAGTATAGACTACATAGAAAAGATATGAAAACAATACTGTTGGAGGAGGTATTTAGAAAATTTTTGGTTCAAAATAGTGTATTTTAATTGTTCCTCAAAAGTTCTTGTTATATGATTAAGGCATTATTTTCCTTATATATGCTGGGCTTCAGTTTTATAGAAAAAAATAGATTCGGAACTTAAATCCAATAAAGAAACCACATCCTCAACCACTATGTATTAAAAAATATATCTCTGCCTTGGAAAGTGGCATCCGCATTTTAACTCCATAGGAATAAAAGACAAATTGTTATACTTATTTACAAAAAGCAAGAAGCTGTGAAGACTTAAGAGAGCTTTCAAAGGCAATTCTATCAATTCTATTTGGGAATCTCAGACTTTTTTTTTTTTTAAACTGAAGCACCTGGCTCATACATAAAGAACTAGAGCTGTTTTACGACTATTAATTAGGAAAAAAGCACAAAAATTTTTCATTTAAAAGGTAATGCTGATAGCTGTATGTCAGAATTATGCTCAAAGCCTGTCCTACCTTCTCCCCTCCAATAAATAATATTTTAAACAATTGTTAGCTGAAATACAAAAGGAAACACTTGAGTAGAAATCTTGCAGTCAGGAGTCCTTCCTTTTCTGCTGCATTTCCTAACTGTTAAGTAGCCATATTCTCTTTTGCTTGCTCTGTCTCCAGCTTTGAGAAATTTTGTGTTCTTTTCCTGCATTACATCTGACCTTTATCAGGATAACAGGAAAAAAAAAAAAAAAAAAGATTTTGTGGACCATGAAGATAAGCTTTTTATAAAAGTGTTTTAAATTAAAAAGAATACAGGCTTGCTGTCTACACATAAAGACAAGATAGCAACAAACCAAATACCAGACTGTAACACTCTCTCACCAAATTCTTTTAGACATTTCTCATGTAGAGGATTTAATAGCTAATACCTGAAATACTTACTTAAAGTATTTCATGTTACATAGCATTTTAATTCAGCAGAGCAATACAACAATGAACATGTCACAAGCAGAAACTGTGTAGCAGAGCATATTAACTACAATTATATTTATAATATAAATGTGACTCTCATTGCCATTCTCCATAACATACCCACTATCAACATTCTGGGTATCCCCAAACTCTATAAAGAAATATAAGTACTTAAACTACCTTAAGTCCATTATTCTCCTTTAATATTTGTTGATTATTTCTTTTCTATAGTGTACATTGACCTAAATAATTTATACAATAGCATCATCCCCAGCCCATAATGGACTAACTAGCTCAGGAAGACATTTATAATCTTTTGGTTAAATCAAGGGCAAAGAGTAACAGCTGGTTGATTCACTGATTAGGTTGATTAGGGCAGCTAACTGATTGATCCAGTTAGTGGTTGTAGACATTCAGCTAAAATAAAAGCTACCCCTGGTTCCCTTTATGCTGACATATTTTCAGCTTTATTTTCCACAGCTGTGGTCAGCCCTTCCCCACAATTTCCCCTGAGGTTAAAGAGCATATTGTCCTTGTCTATATTTCTTCCACTGTAGTGATTTATTGATCAGTCACACCAAGAAAGCAGAGTTTATTGGGAACTGCTAACTTGGCTGAAACTCATGAAACAGGAAGCTACGCATTTGAGGCCAGCAATTCTAACATATACTTCTTCCTGTTTATAAAACAAGTAACATATAAATACTTTTACTTTTAATTGCCATCATAATGCTTTCCTGGCATTTACTTTCCATTTTCCTGGAAAGAAACTAGGGAAATGCCTGGCCTAAATACCTCCAAAATGAATTCTATGATGATTCCAGGTGAAGTTACATAATTTATTTCTTTTGTGGGTGTTTATTTCAGATATGGGTGTAGAAGAACTGATACTACCTTAAATTCCGCATAACACTGCCTTTCTCACTTACTATTTCTATTTTTACAAGCATGTCAAGAGTTCTTAGCAGCTTCATAAAAAAGGAGTGAACTAAGTCACATTGCCTAAAACTTACACCAAGGAAAATGTTTTTCTCTATAGCTTTTGATTTTATGATTCTTTCACAGTTGTTTTAACATTCTAGAACCCCAGATATAGAAAGAACTTATGTGACAGTGCCAAAGCTATAAAGCTATTTTTCAAAAGACTTCACTCAACTTTGAAAATTATATTTCTGAAGCCCTTGTTTTTAAACTGTACTTGAGCTAACAGTCATTAGTTAAAATCCAATATTCTCAGTATCAAGGTATGTGTAAGTTATTTTGAACATAATTAGTACTTTGCTACTAAGATTTTTTTCATTATTACTATTAGTAAACACATGTTTCTCTATTTTAAGTAAATGAAACAGTACTGGGGGTATCAACACATATTAATCAATCCAAGAGATGGAAAAGAACATGGGAATAAAAATTTCAGATAATAAATCACTGAGAATCTAACATCTTGTTGAAAAAAAAGTCTTCATAAAATGTCATAGTATTGTACCTGGAGGCAACATTTGCTCTGTGTTATAGAAAAGATCTATTCCCATTTATTCTTTGACAGGAAATTTAAGGCAAGCAATCAGCCAAGCATGGCATGTATTCCCTCTGAAGGAGAGGCATTTTAGGTGGCTGACACATTTTTGATCGACTATCTTCTTACATCACAGTGTTATTTGGAAAAGACTTGTGTACCAAAGACTCATCCCCACACTTATGTACAGGACTGTACACACAGGAAAGAATATTTTCTTTTTCTAGAGTTTATTTATGCCCAGAAAAATCCATATCAAGGAAAATCCAAAATCAGACTAAAAATATAAAAACTAAATCATCTTCTCTCACAACATACTGACATGATAGCTGACTAAGAAAGTGAACCCATTCAAAAAAGAGGATGGCAAATCTGACACAGCCACTTGCTCACTCTCCCCCAGTGGGATGTGGGGAGAGAGTCATAAGTGTAGAAATGAAAAAGACTCAGGAACTGCAATAAAAAGAATTCTGGTTCTTCAGGATCATCTGTAGAGATTTCATGTCCAGCCTTGTAGCTGATGGTAACCCAGCTTTTGTTCTGACCTGCTGCACTGCTCAGGAGCTGGAGAGGCGTGGGAGGGGGCAGCCTGACTGGCTGTGATGGTGCTGGCCAGCTCTGACCACGTGCTGGAGGCTGCCAGGAGAGGCAGGAAGGACTGTCAGCAGTGCTGTCCCACACACACTGGGCAAGGGAGGCCAGAATGGTGCCCCCAGTCCTCCCATGGGTAGAGACTGCCAAATATACTCTGAGCACCCATCACCAGCCTTTGCCTGGCCACTGGCTCCAACGTGAGGGGCTCTGGGTGGACGCAGGTCTCCCCTTAGTGGTGCACACTAGTCACGCTCCTGCATGGTGGTGGTGTCTCTCAAGACAGAACACCAGTTGGGTACCTTTGGCATTACAGGAAAAGCAAAGAAGGAAGTGTTGTGGCCTGGAGAGACAAAAAAGTGAGTGTCTACCATAGCTGAAGCTGACCAAAGGAGCTAACCAAAGGAAAATGGACCTAAGGAAGAGAGAGTCTGACAGTGCATGTGAACACATGAGATAAAGGTTATAAAAACATCCTATGTTGCCAACATTTGTGGGACCAAGTCAACAAGATCTTATCACACTGCTACCTACTATTGCTCAAGACAACCAGTTCTAAAACAGAGACAGGCTCTAAATCTTGATGACTCAAAGAATTATGGCAGGATAGAGATCAATCGCTTGTCAGCTCCTAAAGAGCAGAAGGAGACATTTAAAACCAGCATGCCCTCAGAAGGAACCAAGACGTGGAGGGAAGGGCTTCATAATCAACACACTTAATAATCTGTGCAAGGTACCCTGTACAAACTACCTCTATACTGGCATCTTAGTGCTCACAGTTTGTTTATACGTGATTGGGGCTTGTAGGTATGAATGAAAGTGCGGGAGACTGAAATCAGTTGAGGTTTAAAATATGTTCATCTTTCTTTTCTATAAGATTTTACGCTGAGCTATATTCCTGCTACAGTGTTGGAACATTATTTCCTTCAGGGCAGTTTGGAAATATTTATGTTTTCCACAACCTGAAAATTGTGGAATTTACGGAAATATTGCCGTAAGTAATATGACATTTTGTCTGTGTAATTACAGCCTCTGAGATTAAATGCTCTGTTTGTCAAAACACGTGGTCATTTTTAGTGCTAAAATGCAAAAGAATGCCAGCATTTTAGGACTGGGTTAATTTCATCCTGACACCCTGCACAGTTAAAAAAAGAAGTCCAGGTTAAATTATATCTCCAGAGGACAAAAGTAGATCAATACCTCATAGAATTTCTCAGTATCAGATTATATGGAATTAAATTTAGATACATAAATGTAGGAAAGCAATTAAAATGCCAAAACATATACATTTAGAGCAATTTTTTATGTCCTACAATACTTGAGATTTGTGCATAGACCTCTTATTACTGACACAGGATCTACAGGTGTCCTTCCTGGCTTCAAGATGCAACTTCATAGATCTCCCATCAAACATTGTCCACTGTCTTGTGGGAGTTCATGGGCATATGGGACATACAGAAAGAGCAGGACCATACTATCCAGCTGAAGATGGCATTGGCCATTGCAACACAGACTTCTGTCACCCTCCAGCCATCAACGGATCACTCTGAGAATGCTCGTACCTGGTGCAAAAATACCTATCAATCACCCTTTTTAACAAGCACTCTGCTCTTCAGTATCCATGTATCTAATCCATGTTTTTCTGGTTTCCTTTTCTTGAAAATAGCCTGGTTGTTATCTGGAATCAACAGTTCCTTAGTTTTAATATGTCTTTCACAGTATAAAGCATTCAAAACTCTTATTCTTACAGTAAACAGTGATTTGGCAGGATTCATTAACACGTCCCAATGTCCTCTACCATGACATGTATTTATTGTGTGACAGGCCGGCTGACTTCTGTCATAAACCCACTCTATTTTATATTACAAACCTTCTGGCATATCCCAGTTATTCATGATTAACATGGTCCATAAAATGTATGAGAGATTTTGTTGCAGAAAGACCCCATAGCTGTGCATTTTAAATTAATGAAATTACATACTTATGGGTAAGAATACTGAGTACACACAAGGTTAACAATTTATTAAAATTAAACATATTTAACACTGAGGCCTAAGCAACTGTTCTCTCCAGAGTCTTAGCAGAGAGTTCAGGTTATGCCAAGATGTCACTGAGCTTGTCAAAGCATACTGTAATCTTGTTGTCACTGCTAGGAGTGCAAACTCTGGCTGTTTCTACACTTCACAGGAATCATAAGTCTCCCCAATTGCTGTTTCAGCCTCCCTCTCCCATATAAAGGTTCAACCAGAGAGTGTACCTCATTGAAAAGTTTTGTCTTTACCCTGACAAAAAAATTGTTTACTGGAATGATATGGGAGATACTTACAAAAGAGCAACCATACTGACAAGGTCAAAGATTTTTCAAATCCTTTAAAAATCATAAATTAAGAATAGTTTGTTACAAATACACTAAAATCCTATGCTGAGTTGAATCATTGCTACCCTCTAGGTTTGAGAATTCAATGAAGGAATAAAGGCAGAAAGTTAATATTTTGATATTAAGATATTAACAACCTCCCAGTCATACTTTCTCCTAGTGAAAAAAAGAGAGGGATAGGAACTGAATCATCCAATCAAGCATTAATTGCAATTAGTGAAAATTTGAGAGCAGTAGATGTATAGGCACTCAAGATAAGCACAGTGACAGAAGAGATCTCTTCACATATTTACAAAGACCAAATGCATGGGTTTGCATTGCAAGGTTTTGGGAGTGGGGTAGCTACAAGGGTGGCTTTTGTGATAAGCTGGTAGAAGCTTCCACACTGTCCAACAGAGTCAATGCCAGCCAGCTCCAAGACAGACCCACCCTTGGCCAAGGATGAACCCATCATCGATGGTAGTAATGTCAGTATATAATAGCATACATAGGAAGAGGAAGAAAGTCATTGCAGAGCAGTAAGTGCAGCCAGAGAAGATAGGAGAGAGTACAAGTGAGAGAATCAACCCTGCAGACATAAAGGTCAGAGAAGTATCCCAGGTGCAAGAAAGATATTCCCCTGCAGCTCATGGTGCAGACCATGGCAAAGTAGCTGCGCCCTAGCAGCCATGGAGGTCCATGGTGGAGCAGAGATCCACCTGCACCCTGTGGAGGACCCCTCAGGCTCCTAAACATTATAATTATCATCATCATCACCATTATGACTACTACTACTACTACTACTACTACTACTACTACTACTACTACTACTACTTACTATCCATATCCATATCCATATCCATATCCATATCCATATCCATATCCATATCCATATCCATATCCATATCCATATCCATATCCATATCCATATGCATATTCATGTTATGAATGTTATTAATATTATTTTCCCCATCATCATTTTAGCTAATTTCTTTGTGTTCTGCCTCTTAAAATTTCTGATTTAAGTGCTGGTGAAGCTTAACCTCATAAATATGCTCACTGTAGACTGTTGAGTGTATTAAAGACAGTTTTGTGACTTCAGCCTTTCAAACTCATATTTTCTGCCTGTATAAATTTAATGACATATTATTTTTGTAAAGGAAAACAGTTGTTTCATTTTTCTTCTAATCATGATTGTTTAGCAATATATAAAATAGTTACAGATATCTTCTAAATCTTGTGAGCCATCCAGTCTCAGATAATCCATTCAAATTTGAATCAGCTGAGGGTTAAGAGCACCATTCTTTTAAGATCTGGTTCCAAGACTTTACAAGGTCCCTGAAAACCTTAATTACTTAGCAATTGTAAATGAATACACATGTACACAAAAATACATGTATCTTTATTAATATGCATATGTGCATATATGCATGTATATTTACACACATTCACATGTGCATCCATGTATTTTTCCAAACTGATATTTATTAATATTTTCACACATATCTAATCATGACAAAGCTAATGGCAGTAATGACATTTGTTTATTTAAATCTGTTTCTCTCATGTTTCTCTCATGTTTCTCATGTTTCTCACCATGACTCTTATCACCAGCAATTTCAATGTCTTTTTTTGAGAAGCTGGAACTTCAGATATATAGATTGGCTTGAAAACTTCCTGAGATGCTGAGTCATACAGAATTCAAATCATATGTCTAGAAGTGACAAAATGGTGCAGCAGTCTGAGCACTTTTAAACTGAAGCTGAGATCACGGAACATTTTAACATTTGGAGGTAGCTATCTAAATGGAGTATTATCAAACCTCAAAAGGAATTTTAATTAGAAATCTGAATATAATCACTATATTTAGTGGAAGGAGTATTTTGTAATATAAAGGCTACAGTTGAACATTTAATAATTTATAATATTACTTGTCAAGATAAACACTAATCCAAACAATAATATTTATTAAAAAATATTGTATGATGTCTCCTTGGAAAAATAAGAAATCATTGTTTGAAAATACTCGCAACAATAATTAATAACAAAAACATATTGCACCTATATGCTTGACATTCACCTAGCACTCTGACAGTGCCATTTGTAATACTGAAATTTCACAGATCAGCAAAGATATTTCCCGTCTGGAAGCTCTTGCGGTCCACTTAAAATGAAGACTCAACAATCACACCCTGAAAAGTAATGGATGCATTAAAGAATACCTTTATGTGACTATATGAGCTAGTTATATGCATTGGATGATGACTCTCGATGGTTTCTTCCTTCTCCTTCAACTCATGATTTAAAAATCTTTTAGAGTTTATGTGCATATATTCCAACTGGAATTTATAGCAAAATTTGAACTGACTTAGAATTAGGAATAACTGAGTCCTAATCAAAATCTGAGCTTTCAGACACAAGTCTGGTAATTAAAAAAAAAAAAAAAAAAATCAGCCCTTTTCTGAGTAATAAAATCTAGTCCTCTAACATCTAGTCCTCTGATTGATACTTAGACAGAGTGAATTTCTATGGAGTTCAAAAATGTGTTTTAAAACTGTGTGGCATCATCTTACATTTTGAGCTTTGGAAATCTGCACTTCATTTTCAATCATTTTAGGCAAAAATTGCAACAGCAGAAAGCATTACTTTCATTCTTTACTATTCCTAACATGAATGTACTCACATTTATTAATATCAATATTCATAATGATATTTTAGTACTAAACTGTAAAATCACATTTTTATTTTTAACTTGTTATAAATTAGCAAAGAAATACTGGAGGAAAAAAGAGCTGATAACATGATAAAGTAGACGATAAGAAGAGTTGATCTCAGATTTGTATATAACAAAACCTTGTTTTATGGTTAAACACTTATATTTACATTATGGTTCTATTTTAAGCTTACCATTAAAGGGAAGGGTGTAATTTTGCCAGACATTGTACTTAAACAGGAAAAGAGAGCATATCTTTTTAAAAAAAAAGGTCAAACAGAGAGGATAAAAATGTGGGTAAAGATAAATTACTTTTGTAATAGGCCTAGGTGAAGAAATGTTGCGACTATTTTCCAATTCCAGATGAGAAAAGTGTGGTAGAGCTAAAATGAAGTCCAGAACAATCTGAGTTCATTTAACTTTATCAGAAAGAAAAAAATTGCTCCATAGCTGTCTTTGAGCAATTTAAAGATATGCATATGCATGCTTAATATCAGTCTGTAAAAGGTTTTAACAATTAGTTAATTTCTAATGGTGACTCAAAATGCCCCTTGCAAGCTTTCCATACCTAATATTTAAAGGCATGATAAAGCATAATCACTTTGTTAGCAGCATGTTTTCTGAATATCTTAACTGTTTCCATGAGACACATGGAAATGCAAATAATTATTACATTGGGGAAAAAAGTGCGTTTGCACCTAATTTTCATGTCAACATACGGCATCACTTAACTAGTTTGCCAAAGAAAGAAAATGCATTCACCCATTGAGGTATTAGACCACAAAATCTAAATGTGCCATTAGAATACAAAAAAAAAAAAAAAAAGGTACCAGAAATACTACAACAAAGTCCTTTGTCTCATATTTATTCCACTATATCTGCTATGAACTCTTCTAAACCTCAGTGCGTATCATGTAATAGACAACATTTAGTGACATATGTTGTAGTTACCATCAATTTCCCTCTATTTCAGAACAGAGAATTCCATGATTGAGTGCACATTTAAAGGTCATCGGCAAAAGCTGAAAAATTCTTTTTATCCCAGCTGCTGGTCTCAGCTGAACTAACCTAGACTAACTGACCATCTAAAGTTGCTATATTCCTGAAGCAAACCATTTAAGAAAGTAATTTACTCACTTCCATGAGTTTAGAAACTCGAAATATTGAACACTATACTTAAGTAATTTAATGTTTAGCAATTTGTTGATATTCTAATTAATGAAGACTGAATAAGTTTGGAACCAAAGCCAAAAACTGATTAATTTTGTTGATTTTGGGATATTTTCACTTGAAGGGAAAACTCAGGTACTGTAATAGTCTGTGTTGGTTTTAGTTGTGATAGGGTTAATTGTCTTCAAAGTAGCTAGCATGGAGCTATATTTTGTGTTTGTGCTGAGAACTGTGTTGCTAATATAGAGATGGGGTGGGGAGTTATTGCTGAGAAGTGCTCGCACAGCATAAAGGACTTTTTTGTTTCTCATTTCATCCTGACAGGAAGTGGGCTGGGGGGTTGCAAGAAGCTGGGAAGGGACATGTCTGGAACAGTTAAAGCCATCTGACCAAAGGTATATTCCATGCCATATGGAATCAGAATCTTGGAAATTAATCATAATACATTCCCTAAATGTCAGGAATGTCTCTTAAAAATGAATATTTCCTTCAATGAAAAAAATAGTCTAGAGTCAAAAGACAAAAATCTTCTAAGGTATTTGTAATTTTTTTTTTTTTTTTTTTCCAAGTATGGACCATTCTGCTGCACATAAAATAACACAATATTATCACATGAGAAGTTAATTGATTTCAACTGGTCTGCAAAATTAAGTCTTCAGGAGGAAGTCATGGTAAATTCAACTTGTGTCATGAAAGTGATACACTCCCGTATCCTTGTCATAAAGATGGGTGGATGGGTCAAAATGGAAGAAATAGACAAAATTGCTTCTCTTTCTGCTAAAGGAGCCTAGGTAAGGTTTTTAAAATTATGCTTATACTACATAAATTATGTATCCGGAAATAAAATATCTTCTTAAATATATTTTATTCCATGTTTGGCCCGAAATCAGCTCTCACAGTGGTTCTGTCCTAATTTTAAGAAAGATGTTGCTCCTAAAATAGTCTGTCTTTAATATTTTTATAGCTTCCACTGTTTAAGTGTACTTTCTGGGATGGATTTGCTCTTAGGATCAGCTTTAAAGTTCCTTAGCTTGGAATTTTAACTCTTACCCTCTTCCTAGTCCCCACACAACTCTAATCACTCCTTCTTTCTTCTATCCTTGTCACTATGTCCCACACAGCTCTGTGTTCTCAGCCATATTTCAACAAAGGACTAGGGTCCATTTACAACCCTAACATCAGGACATATGGTGTTATTTGGCCCCTAAAATCAAAGTGGTTTTATTGACACTTCTCCATCCATTTTATCCCCTAAAGTTTCTCATGAGTTGCTGTGTAGGATTACTGCACCTCTGCAGCAATGATTACTGATCCAGCACCACTAGGCAAACTAACAGGTAATGGACTCACCAGTGCTTAAAGCTGTGTCTTGTCCATGTTAATTTTGTCAGGGTAATAATAGCCTGAAGCTGTAAAACTATTACTGAGTAGTGCAGAGTCTAAATGACGTGTGGCTGTCATTCCTGCTCTTCAGGACTGCCTTCCTCTGGGACAGATCTGTCTGGTAGAGAGTGAGTTAGAGTGAGTTGGACTGGTCTGGAAACAGTCAGTGGGGTGATTCTTAATTCCAATTATGGAAAATCAGTGACCCACCACTTAAGTGCACTCTGGGCTCCCTCCTTAGTTTGGTAATACCATTTGGACCCTCTTACCTAGGAATATATGATACATTAGCTAGGGAAAAAAAAGGCCTCAAAAGAAAATATATTCCCCTTTATGGGTTAGCAGTAGAAAACAAATTGGTATCAAGGAATGTTAAGTCTGGTTTTCTAGAAATACTCAGAAGTCTAAATAGTGAAATACTGCAACAAAGAAAACACACATATTTTCTGGAAATGTTAATGGCTTTTAATTTATGAAACTGGAAAAGACTGAAGAAAAGTAGGACTGCAGAGATAAGACTTCCCTCTACAGCAATGTATATAGCAGGAAGCAGAGTTTATTCCACTTACAGAATATAATGTTTGAGAAAAGAAAAACCATAATGCTAAAACAGCAACTTAAACAGATGATTAACTGATGCAAGGGGTGAGACACCCAGCTTGCTCATACACACCAGCTCCTGTGCCTAGAGTGGCCACTCCCATGCTCACTGTTTCCTGAGCTCAGGTAGCGGTGCAGAGCAGAGCTGCCTGCTCTCAACGGCTCTCAGATGTAGTACATCTTGGATCAGAGCAAAGGACAGAGAGAGGGTTTACTCAAGGGATTTACTCCCCCAGGAGATGCCACGGTGAAAAACTGAAAAAGCCCACGCTTACTGTCTCTTTTGAACAGGGGAGAACGGGGGAGGTTACAAATTTCCAACCAATCAGGAATACAGCGGTGAGGGGATGAGAGGGGCCCCACAGTCTGACAGCCTGTGGGGAAGGCAAGGGGAGTGGGGAGCGTCCGCGCACCAGCGGAATGTGGAGCAAATGGGGATTTCCCAGGCGGGGCTTAGGATTGACAGAGAACCTGCTGGAAATAAGGGCAGTGGCTAGGGAGGATTGACATCAGGTGAATAAAGTAAACGGTGTGTCTAGGGTGGAATGGCATCTGGACAAGGGAGGGGAAAACTTAGGGTAGAACCAAAATTTCAGGGGGTAAGAGGTACAAACCATTAGGAGAATAACTTAACAAAAACACACCACCACAATTAACCTTAATATCTCTCACATCATGAAAAGGACCAGAAAATTGGTTTTAACTAAGAGTTATTAGACAAAACTTAACAAAATATTTGTCTTTGTTTTTATCCTTCATCCACTTAGATATTAAGATTCCTAAGTAGAAAGAGACATTGTGTTTAGTGTTCTTTTGACCCATTTTAATGGAATTGCATACAGATAGAAGAGTATAAAATAATAAAACTTGTGTGACTTTCCCCATTATAATTTTTAAAACTAACTTTAAAATTTGTAAAGGCTTTCTGAGACAAAGAAATGTAAAAAGAAAACATAGATTACATAGAATTATTTCAATTCACTCAAAATTTTAGGAGCCTTCTGGTTGTTCAGTAAACTATTTGACAGAAATTGAGGGTGATGGTAAAGCAATTCCCAAAATATACTTCCATGCAGTCTGAACACTCTATTAGAATAAAGGAGTCTAACCCAAAAGAATCTGCATGTTTTTAATGTCTTTTAGAAAATAATATTAATTACAGGCATAGATCTACTTCAAGGAAAAAATGAATTTGCTGGATGTGACAAGATCCCTGAGATAAAGTTATTCTTTTCTGATTACAGAACCTGATGTCAGGGATGAAAAAATTCAAAGAAAAGAAAATAACTGCAATTTATCCAAACTCTAAGTATGAAGTATGAATCAGGAGCTCCAAGAAGTTTAACTTTTTTCTTTTCTGATTTTGATGATAACTACCTGAACTGTTAAGACATCAAATATTATTAGAATATCCATCTGTTATCACAGCCCTCTTCTTGCTGACATGATCAGAAGGCAATCACTCATGCTGCTTTTTTCTTAATAACCAGGATTTCAGCAATCAGTTCTTCCAGATGTTCCTCCAAAGGGAACTAAAGGCTAGAGAAGATGAACATCATGTATCTTAGGGCATTACTTTGATAAAAATCTCAAGCCATGAATACCAAAGGTTGTTTAGCTGAATGATTTGTCCATTTTGAGTACTAGTGAACTAACTGTATAAAAATGAAGGGCATCCCTGGCACCTGGATATGTCACCTTAATATATTTTACCTAAAATATGTGTACCTACCCAAAATATTGCTTTCTAATATTGATTATTGAGTAAGCTATTTTAATTTTTTAGCAGACTTCCCTTTCCAAAGCCAAAATTTATAGCATTTTTGAGTATTACTTCTTTGGGTTAAGTTTGAAACAAGTTTTTTGAAATAATTAAGAATTTCCCTAATTTAGAGCTTGGAGGACTTTTCCTAAGAATTTTGATTGTACTAAATTTCAGGTGAATATTCTCCTCTGCGACCACATTTAGTGCAATTAAACTAAGACAAGAAACCATCGAATTTTAAGAGCCCCAACTTCATTTAAGAGTTGATACAGAATCAGAGAATCAATTAGGTTGGAAAAGCCCTTTGCAAACATCAACCATGGAGTCCAACCTACAGACCATGATACTTAGTGCTACATCCAGTTTTTTTTTAAACAGCTCCAGGCATGGTGACTCCAACACCTCCCTGGGCAGCTGATTCCTGAGTTTAAACACCTGTTCTGTGAAGAAATGCCTCCTAATGCTCAGGCTAAACCTCCCCTTGCACAGCTTGAGGCTATGTCCTCTTGTCCTGTCATTAGTTGCCTGGGAAAAAAGGTCAACCCCCAAATTTCAAGTAACTGTATAAGGTGATAGGTTTTCCCCTGAGACTTCTCTTCTCCAGGCTAAACAATCCCACCTCCTTCTGCTGTACCTTAGAGCATTTTACTCTCCAGACCCTTCACCAACATTGTTGCCCTTCTCTGGACTGTGCTCCAGCACTTCTTACCTGAATTGAGAGGCCCAGAAATGGACACAAGATTTAAGGTGTGGCCTCACCAGTGCTGAGCACAGGGGTGATTGTTAGCCCAGCTTCACCCAGTTGTATCCCTCATCCTGATGTAACACATCTTTGTTAGGATATGTGTGTCTGCGGATAACCATTGCTACAGGGGATCTGAGGCAAAGAATCCAAATATTATTTTCACAGAATCCATTTCATATTAGGCATAAAGTATGTCTTGAATAACACTTGCTGAGATTACTGGATTTCTCTTTGAAACAAAAGGACTTCCATTTTTAACTTACCAAGGAAAAAAAAAAAAAAAAAAAAAAAAAAAAAACCTCAAGTACCTTGCTCACATAGGTTTAATAACAGAGACTGAAATTTAATCTGAACCAAGAGTACCTTCTACATAGTGTAAGGAAGGAATCAACCTGTGTGTGGCTTTGAACAAGAGATAAGATAGCGACTCTCTACACTGTTCTCCTTAATACAAATCAGTGCAGGCAACAATGATGACAGATACTTTTACACAGGTGGGTTTCTCAACAGGAAGATAAGCGGACACATTATACTTCATTTTATACTCACTTTCAATGTGTTGGAATTCCAGTGTTGTTGCCATGAGAATGGTGACATGCTGCATGGACCACATATGCAGTTCATGATTAGCAGTACAGGGGAATAAGACTTGGGAAAATTTCATTGGTGCTCTACATTAAGGTGTGCATGGGAAGGGCTACCTGTAAGTCTGCCATTTGCAGATCCTTGACACGGCAGAAAAGCTGCAACTGTAGGTGCAACACTAGCTGAGGGGAGACGGCATTTATCCTGGAAATTTTGGATGAACCCATCCAAATTTTTGCTTAACAGAGGAAGTGCTGCAGCACTTTGTTCCTTGTGGAAATTACTTTTGAGTAGAAATGCAGCAGCAACTGGGAAAGAAGCCAGACCATAAGGTGTCCTGCAGTGTTCTTGAATTAGAGTGAGTAGGAAGCTTTACTAGATAAATATAACTGTAGGTGCACTGAGACTAAAAGCTAAAGTCCTGTCAGACTTTTTTTTATTTTGGTAGTGATGTTTTACAACACTCTAGCTCTGACTCTCAGTGGTGTACTTTTCCTGCAATGTAAAACATGAATGAGAACACAGGTGTTTGTCACATACCTAATAAGCAGCATCAATAAAACAATGTTTTCTAATCTTTTATGGTGAAAAGGTGTCCAGAATAGTTGTGTTTTCATAACATTCTCCCCCTCACCCTGCCCCCCCATCGCCCCCCCCCCCCCCCCCCCCCCAGGCACACTTATTCTAGAACAGTTTGAGGGTCTCTAACAAACTGCTGCCTTCTGTCATCAAGACATGGCCTTATACATCTAAATATATCTGGCTTTCAGATGTTTTACAAAAGTGATATTTTATAAAAAAAAAAACTTCTCTAAATGATCTCTTTAATTATTCGTTCTAATTTTTTGAACCAAAATGTAACATAACCTGTGTAAGATTTCTTTACCATTGCAGACTACACATATGACCACTGGATTACAGGACTTCAAGCCTGGAGCAGCAATGTACCACGATTTATAAGGCCAAGTCCTGTGACAGCAGTAAAAAAACCAAACCAAAACAAAACCCCATAATACAATATATCTCAAACACATATTCAACAGAGATGAGCCTAATTTAACCCCCCTATACCCTTTTAATGCCAAGTAGTTCTCCACTCTTCCATCCTTAGAAATTACTGCAGGATATATAAGAAATGGTTGGTTTTCTGCAATTTCTACTTAAGTATATGTGACATTTTAAGGCTTGCTTACAGCCACAGAAGCTATTAATCATCTACCTAAAATTTATCATCAGATGATAAACAGGTCCTCTAGCAATTTGCAAGAATTAGTCCTACCACCCTAGGAGCACTTTTTTTGAAGGCATGTGCATGTCTTTCTTTACTGAGATTTAATATTTCTTCTAGAGTAGATGCACTGAATTCAACATTTTTTAGTTTAATTTTTCCCCTGTAGCACAGAACTGTATAGAAAAGATTTATTATTCAGTGGTTAAGGGCAGACATTTTGCTACAAAGTTCAAACAAGAGGTCAGGTTTTCACTGTGCAAGCAAAAACACAAGCAAAGAAAATAAAAACCTGGATCCTAATCCATTTTCCTCACTGCTTACATTTCTAGCGCTGTATCTTGTTATCTTGTATCTATGTGCATCTCAGAAAACGCATTTCTTCACATCTTTTCTGTATTTCCCTCAGCACTCACTGACTACTATGGATTTTTAAAGCAGTCTCAGCAGGAGGGGTGACACACCCTTTGGAGTCTGGATCTCATCCTACTCTGTGGCTCCTGTACAGGAGCTTTGATGTCTGGTGGCCTCATTGTCCACACTATAATCACATAGGAGCATCTCTAGTCCCAGTGAATTTCCCTCTCTTACTTCTCACCAGCTGACATTTTTGTCATGTTAAGTGGCAGAAATACAGATAACTCTGTCAGACACAAGTTTGGGCTATCACCCACAACATTCATCCTCCTTTTTACTTACTTCCACTCCAGGTGGAATGTTTACAACAAACCAGAGGTCCTTCAGACTTACAAATAGCAAAGAAGAAAACTTAAACAAAATAACTGTCATTTATCTCTTGAGAAAGTTCTTGACACTTTTCACTTTTTGTAGGCACAATATCTTATCAAGGCAGGTGACAGATACTGTGATGAAGTCGTACATCAAACTTGTTTGCCATAAGGTAGTGGTAGTTTTGAGGGCCCTGATGCCACAGAATTACATCCACAATCTAAGATCACAAACCCATGCAACACCGGGGATGTTAAGAGGAATTTACTCTTCTTTCTTTCTTTCTTTCTTTCTTTCTTTCTTTCTTTCTTTCTTTCTTTCTTTCTTTCTTTCTTTCTTTCTTAGTTCTTTCTTCTTCTTTCTTTCTTTCTTTCTTTCTTTCTTTCTTTCTTTCTTTCCTTTTCTTTCTTTTCTTTTCTTTTCTTTCTTTTTCTTTCTTTCTTTTCTTTCTTTCTTTCTTTCTTTCTTTCCTTTCTTTTCTTTCTTTCTTCCTTTCTTCCTTTCTTCCTCTTCCTTCCTTTCCTTCCTTCCTTCCTTTCCTTCCTTCCTTCCATTCCTTCCTTCCTTCCTTCCTTCCTCCTTAGGTTTTAGGCATAAAGTAATTTAGAGATTCTCTATTCCACGTACATCTCTTGTTGCTTGCATTCTTAAGTGTTAACCACAACACACTCAGGGAATTAAATCTGAAGTCTACTAATTAACCATTACGGTCAATTAAAGGATTAAGTTTAGGAAAATGCTTCTTACAATATAATTTGAGATACATTTGCTCTTTCTGCTTTGTGGTGGTTGGAATTGTGACATTTGCTGGTGGAAGATTCTTTTCCATATAGTCTGTCTAATAAATATATAGTCATAGTGTCTTAGAAAAATGGAGAATGGATTGTTTCATTTTCTTTAGAATGCAGCTATCTGGTCTGTCTGAGCACCAGATATTTGTTCTCTTGACGGTAAGATATTTTTTATTCAAGTAGGTACTGAAGATAGCATTGTAGAAGTAACTGGAACTGTGGCAGCTATAAACTACCTTTTTTATTTTTTTATTATTGTTTGTATATACATTCTCAAATATTTTAACTGCAATTTATATTAAGAACTAAGCCAAAAAACCTCTTAGAAACACATCATCAATCAAGCTGAAAATAGTTGTCTTTCATTTTGAAGTTGTTAAACTTCCAAGAAGCTATCTTTAAACAGGTCCAGACCTATATAGATGGTTACATGGTTCATGATGTTACATATTCATTAATTTTCTTTAACTTTCTATTCTAAGCAGCATCTTTTTGAACTTTAAAATGTCAAGACTGTTCATTAGAATTAATTTGCTAATTGTGTCTACCACAAGGTCACTGTCATAAGCTGTTTTTGTGTCATTTACTCTGAATATTTAAAGAACAAACGTGAAAAGAAAAAGGAAATATAGTGTTTTTTTATAAAAAGCTCTAAACAAACATAGCAGTCTAAACTTACCTAAAAAAACAGCTTTTAAAAAGTTACAGAGAATGAAATAGGAAAGGAGCAAAACCAAATGAAGTGTGTTATTTCACTCCAAGTCCGCAATGTGTCTGCAAGTTAAGTATCATGTTCCGTTACTGTTGCCCTGTTCTCAAACAGCATTTAACAGACAGAGAAGGCAAAGAAAGTAGCTGACAGGTACAAGAAGAATAAAGAATTATTTCTATTCAAGGACAAATTAATAGATTTGTCTCTTCAGTCAGTAAAAAATACAAATCACCAGAAAGATGATAAAAAGTTTCTCATTTACTTGGTGAGACTGGTTGAGGAAAGACTGTTCATTGTTTGCAGTACAGGAATATGTATGAATATGGGGGTGATGGGTTAGAACAAAATAGAGAAGGCATTCCTTTATGTAATGGTCCACAGCTACCTGCTTCCCACAGGGAATAGCTTTCCAGAAGTTGTTTTGTATATAAAAATTTTATCTGGGTTCAAAAGTTTATTGAATGAAATCACATAGGAGAAGCAAATATTTGGCTTCTTCTCTTTCTGAGTCACAGAAAGCTGTTCTAGATCAAGCAGGGTGCACAGGTATGGAAATCATTAGAAGCCTTCCTAGATCTGACACTCCTCAGGTATCACTGCTAATCCAACTTAGAAACCGGACATGAATTATTTACACTGATTCAGTAAAAAACACCTTTTTATATTCGTACGTAATTTGGAATAGGAACATATAGAAGACATTTTACTGTTTCTCTGCTAACAATGTGATCAAAATCTAAGGTTGTTATATACCTATTTTTTTTTTTTTTTTTCCTTCCATCATTTAACTATGAACTGTATAAAAACATTAAACTTATTTACTGGAACATATTGGATTCTACTCTTTTGGGTCTCATCTTTAAATATGTAATATAAAACACATCCTTTTCCCTCTCTTCTTTTGTCTCTGTAATTTGCATTGATTTGTCAATGACATAAACTGCATATTAATGCCATTATTCCACACTTTTTTCCAATGAAATTGTGTTATTCGCTGGAGATGAGTGAAAATAAATCACTGAAAACTATTTTACTAGGAAAATCTGATTTATTGTATTTTCTTCACATGTATGGTTTTGTGAGTAGTTCATACCCAGATAGTCAGAGAGAAAATCTGAATATAACGTGTCTCTAAAAATTCTTAGAATACCATGGATCAAAACAGTTATGATGCCTGATCTAGAGGGAAGCAAATAAAGAAAAAAGAGAAAGAAAAAAGAGAAAGAAAAAAGGGCAAAAATAACCCTTCTCATAAATTAATGTTCAGCTTTGCTGATGTTTATGGTCTGAAGTACTTATACAAGAGAAAGGATTTAAGACTTTGCATAATCAGAATTATAGTATATCTTACTCCATAAGCATCTTTTAAATGGCTAAAAAAAATAAGACAGTTTAAAAAATTGCAGGAAAGGAAACAATTGTACATTCATATATGAACATCCATATATATGAGCATTATAAGAAATGAATGTGACCAAAAAACCCTGATTAATTATTACAGAGTGATATAAGGCATCATTATGAAAATCATTCACTTTCCAGTTCTTACCAATGCTTGTCGGAATACACAAAAGCAAATTATAAAAAGAAGCAAAATATTTGGTAAAAAGGACAGACAGAAATGGGAATAAATAAGAGTACTCTCTTCTTTGTTCTGTTGTCAAACAAATACTGCTGTTAAATCTATGTGATCCTCCCAGAAGATATTTTAACCTTTTCAGTGAATGTATAGTTACATCAGATAATGTCGCAGTAGTTTTCATACTCATCAATTCTATAAAGCTATATTCCTGGCTTCTGCAGAGGTAGATTCATTTAATTGCAATTTTTTCTTGTGGTTAGATTTCTTTTAATTCTTTTTACGTATCTTTTTTAACCAACAACAGAATCAATGCATCAACAAAACTGCCAGTTTAAATCACAAATGTTGGCAGAGTTGAAAACTTTGTGGTGAAGAAAATACATTAAAAACAAAAGACATGGAGAGCAGGGTAGGAAAGCTGTGGCCCCTTATAAAAACACCTTTATAAACGTCATTATTCCTTGGATATAATTGTTCCTTGACTGATCCTTATATTTGTAATTATGTATCCTTTTCTGCTAGACAGTTGTGTGCATTTGCTATTCTACAGGTGAAAAGGTACTTTTTAACATATATTCTGCATTGTTTTTCTTTCATTTCCACTTGTGCTTACTGAGCTTGTCATCTGAAATCATCTGGAAATAGTTTCTTTTGCAGTTATTAACCACTCCATTTAACAATGTGAGCACTTTAACATGGTCTTGCTCTTTTCAAGTCATCTTTTCCTTTCTTTTGGTATGAACAGAAAATTACTTTTAAAATCTCTGCAATTGCTATTTTCAGGAGGTCAATATTACTGTGATTTTTTTATCTTATCTACAAAAATACTATGCAGCAGCTTCTTCTCAAATACATGAAAGTAGAAAAGTGCTGTGATGACAAATCACTGATTAATCAAAGATATAATTAACATACTTTCATATATTAAAGCACTCATCATTAGCAGGTAATCTAATCAAGGAAACAAGGTGGGGGGCTTCTCAGATTAATTGGAATTATTTCCCCCATATTGTTAGTATCTAAATTAGTGATTGAATTAATAGTTTCAATTATTAGGATAAATAATTCTGAACATAAAAGCTTTACATCAAAGACTGAGAAATGTTTAAAACATTTAAAACATTTATTTTTTTTTCTCTTTATAGTTGGAAGGCACACATTATTATTTGAATGTAAAGGACCAACTTATTTTAAAAAAGAGACTTCTGCTTATAAACATTAAGGGAAGAAAAAGTAAATTCAGAGATTTAAACCAAAAATTAATCACAGAATCACAGAACAGGTGAGGCTGGAAGGAATCACTGGGTCCAATGTTTCCTAGTAAAGCACAGTCACCTAGAGCAGATTTCACGGGTGTGCATCCTGGAGGATTTTGAAGGACAAAGAGACCCCACGACTGCTCTGAACAGCCTGTTCCAATGCTGTCACCCTCAAAGAAAAACGTTTTTTCCTCATATTCATATGGAATTTCCTGTGTTACTGTTTCTGCCATTTGCCCCTTGTCCCATCACTGAGTACGTCTGTAAAGGTCTGGTCCCATCCTCTTGACACCTGCCCTTCAGTTATTTGTATTCTTTGATAATGTCTCTCTTCTCGAGGCTGAAGAGGCCCAGCTCCCTCAGCCTTTCCTCATGAGATGCTCCAGTCCTCTACACGTTTGTTGCCCTGCGCTGGACCTGCTCCAGGTCTCTCTGGTACTGAGGAACCCAGAACAGGACACAGCACTGCAGATGTGGCCACACCAGGCCAGACCAAAGGGGCCGTGACCAGTACCGCTGTAAAAGGGGAGTTGGGAAAGATTCTTTTTTGATAGATTTCTCAGACAAAAATAAAGCGCAAACGCTGAATTATTTCATCTGAGAACCGTTTGTTGATAAAGAAAGATAGGTGTTCCTACCGAAATGGGGATAGAGAAGGGAGCAAAGAGGAGAAAAGAGAGACAGAGAGAAACAGAAGATAGGAACAGCGTCACCGCTGTACCCATGTTAGCATCGGCTCGGCTGGCGGAGCGTGTGTGCTGCGAGCTGCGATGAGGCTGCGTGACTGCCCTGGAGGCCGGGCGCGATTTCCAAGCAGCAGCCGGGTGCGATTCTGTCAGATCGTCCAAAACTGCTGATAAAATTTTCAAATTAAAAATCATTTTAGTTTCTGGACACACTATACTCCATGCTGTGTGAAGCATCAATTTACTTTACACATTTGGGAAGAGTGCCATAATGAATGCTCAATTTGAAATAATGTTAAAAGTCACTAGAACTAAGAACACTGTTGCAATTCTTGCATTCAGTTTTTAATTGTGATGACTGTAAAAATGCAAATTGGGACTATTTTTTTTTTTTGTAATTACCTTCAAAATATGAAAAAAATCTGCACAGAAATCTGTTAGTATTGCCTGCAATTCCTTTTCAGGAAGTGAAAGGGGAAAGGGAAAGTGAAGAGGAAGGCAAAAGTGAAGCAACATTTAATAAAACTTTCAAGACATGTAATTTCTATTTTGCTTAATTCATCTCATATCTAAGCAAAAATTTTAAAGTATTTATTTATTTATTACGACAAAGGGTAAATCTAGTTTAAATGATTCAATCTGTTTTATGCCTTGGGGTTATGTGTTTCATAATCAATGGTTGTTGCCCGCCTAGCCTGATTTGACAAGCAATACCAAAACGTTCAATGGAAAAATTTTGCAACTGATTACTGAAATCATTATAATTTAACATTTCCAACTATGATAAATTTTATACATAGTCTTATTTTGCATAATTTGTATTTTCATATATGTTGTATTAATATTGGACTTGAGTTAATATGTATTTAATAACAATTTAAGGGTTCTTTTTCAAAATCAATAACATCCTTGTCTCATTCCAATCTATTTACTAATTACTTTGTGGGGGGTTTTTTTTGTTTTTTTTGTTTTTTTGTTGTTTTTTTTTTTCCTAATCACTAGAAAGATTTTCAGGCTGTGTGTCTCTTCAGACAAGAAACTTTACTGTTTGTGTAATTATAAAAAGCTGTTGATAAAAATAAAAAATATTTATTGGTTTTATTGACTATTCTTCTTGAAAGAGAAATAATGAAACAAAGGTAGAAGAGGAAAAGAGGCAAAAAAATCTTGCCAAATGTAGGAGGAGCAAATGGGCAAAATACTGGAAGGAAGTTAGTATCACAGCAGTTCAGACCACAGGATTAGTCACGGAGTTAAATCCTTGGCTTGTATTAGAGGCTGGTCCACATATAATACTATGCCATGGACAGGGTTTTTTTTTTTATAGTTGATTCAGACAGGAGCACTATTGGTCAGAGTTGGTTTACTTGTTAATAAGAACTTTGGTGAATCTAAAATATTAGGTATGTATGCATCTCATCCATGATATGGAATACACAAGTAAAAATTCATTTTTTCAGTTTTTCCACCTGCAAATATAGAAAGGAAGAAACTTTGACACAAACCTCTGAAGAATTCTCAGCATCCTTTAGCTCAATAACAAAATATGTAATTGAACATTTCTGAACAATTTAAAAAAATAGATTAATATCATCTCTTTTTGCTAAAATTTGATAGCCTAGATTATAACCTCTAATTTTCCAAACTATTGGGGTTTATTTGTTTGTTTATGCTTGTTATTTTAGTGGTCAGTATTGCAGCACTTCCCTGAAGCACATGTACAAATATGTTTTTCATAAGGAGGTGAGTGCCGCCCTGCATCCCTACTCCTACCCTGAGGAGTAGCAAAGGAGAAGAAAAAGAAAAAATGATGGAGTTGTCATAAATAAATTCTACCAACACACAAAAAAAAAAACCAAAAAAAACTCCACCACAACAAACAAACAAACAAAACTAAAAAAAAAACCCACCTAAAAAAAAAAACCAAAAAAACCCCCACACCCTTACTTGTGAGATCCTAACATGTCTTTGTTGAAATTTGTCATTTCATTGTGAGTTCAGTTAAGCCTTGGAGTAATCCAGGTGGATTGCAATTAAACTACATCTGGAGTAATTCCTACTCAGCATGAACAAGACTGAAGGCAACAAGCAACAGCTGTTCTACATTGCAGCTTTCTACTAATGTTACTGTATTTTTTTGGACATTATAAATGAACAGTTTATACACAGTTGTACCACATAAATTTGTACTACTACTACCCTGAGCAAAGCTTAGCAAAGGGGTCCAGCTTAAAGTAATACTAAGTAATACTCTCTTATTTGAACACTATTAAACTCCAGTATTCTTATTTTTAATTATTTGGTGTCTTATTTCCCTGGAAAACTCAAGTTCTTTTATACTGAGGGCTCTTCTCTACATGTGCACAATGAGCCACTGACTAAAAGAAGAAATTGAATTTCTTTATCACTGAAAAGAAGGTGACTTAAACCATCTAGACATAAGTGCAACTCTGATCTGAGGTAAAGGTAATGGAGAGAAAATTTGATACTTACTTCATATTACTGAAGTCAGGATTCATTTAAAGTACCTGAAATCCATGGAATGTATGCAAAATATGTAGAACAAGGAACTTGGGTGGATTTTTTTTTTTTGTTGGGTTTTTTTTGGTTGGTTGTTTGCATGTTTGTGTTTGTTTGTTTGTTTAAGTAATTACTTATTATTTTAAAAAGACATTCTAGCACATTCTAGCATCTTCTGTAGCTGAAAGGTTTTGTGAAAGAGGGATTATATTGCACTGGGCAGCTGAAGAGGGCTCTAAAAATGAGAAGTGTTAGAAGGATTGGAAGGCATACGTGTGCCTGATAACTGAAATACGATGTTGACTTTACTGTACATCTGTGAAGATGAGGTCTAACTTGGGGTCTAACAAGTATCCTTTGTCATTTCCAGATGTTTGTCCTTTGCCTTTCAAGGAGTTTATGACTGATTACCTTTTTATCACACAAACTGGACTAATCTCTAGACCATGACATGAACAGAAGTATTTCTTATGTGACAGTATTGTGCCAAGGGGAGAAAAAAGAATTTCCAAAGAGTTGCTGGAATCACTTCTTTTAGTGGATCAATACAACAGCAAATTAATTGCTTTGGATAGAAACAGGAGGCTGAACTTCTTGCAATATACTGTTTGAAGATTGCTGGGGTTTATGACATGAAATATGGTTGGTAAAAATGCTGAGTGTTAGCATATTTTAAGGGGGGTGGACAGCTCTTAGACACAAGCCTCTGAAGATTCCTCAGCATCTGCAATAGAATATGAGTTTCAGACTCATCATATTCTGTACCAAATAAAAAATGGATAACGGAATTGTAGGATTATAATTTAACCGGCTTTGTCATAAACAATTTGGAAACACATGTGCTGTGGAGAAGGCAAAGTTGTACAATCCAAAGTAGTTTTCTTTCAGGCACTGAGAAAGTTTATACCCCACTTCACTTGGACTTATACAGTACAGATGTCTGAGTATGAGGGAGTCAAGGCTCTTCATAGCTGATGCTGGACAAGGATGCTTTTTAGATTCAATGTGTCTTTTGCATTTTAATATTTACTTTAGTATTCCAGCAGGAATAAAATGAGTGAAGGAGTTATACTGAGTGGGAAACAAAGTGCTGCAAAGACCATCATATTTATTAAAAAAAATAAAATAAAATACCCCAAGTAACAGCAAAATACCAAAGACTCTAACAAAAAAAAAAAAAAAAAAAAAAAAAAAAAAAAAAAAACACCACCAAAACACCCAACAAACAAAACAAATTGGAAGAAGAGATAGGCCAGCTGCTGATACAGCAGATACAACCACTGTACTGCAGAGAGAGCTAATATTAGCACTGTTGGCATAAGAAAGACCCTGACATTTCATTTATGGAAAATTAATTATTTTTGGGGTTCCTTTGCTTGACTAGCAAAGACTGTCACACAGGCATTTTCTAGGATGTATCCAATAGAACACTGATGGATTTTTCCCTGTGTATGAAAAATAAAATCAAAATAATGAACCTGAAAGAAGAAAGAAATCAGTGTTCAGCACATAAAGCCTGACATCACTGAGAAAAAAGAATAAGGAAAAAAGGAGGGAATGAATGACATTACACATAGGTTTTTGCATGAGATGAAGAAGTCTTAGTGTGTTGACCTTCGGTGGATGCCAGATGCTCACCAAGCTCCCCAGTCACTCCCTTTCCCAGTGGGACAGAGAGAAAATAAGACAGAAAACAACTCATAGGTTAAGGCAGTTTACTGAAGCAGAAAGAGGGAAAGTTTGCACGTGCAAAAAAAAAAAAAAAAAAAAAAAAAAAAAATTTTACTCTGTACTTCCCATCAGTGAGTGCTCTTCAGCCACTTCCTGGCAAGCCTCAGCACGTCACAGTTGCCCAGGAAGGCAAACACTGTAAATAACAAATGCCCCTTCCACCCTCCCTTGCCCCCCCTCCCCCCCCCCAATCTTCCTCCTTTGCTCAGCTTTTCTATCCCAACTGACAACATATAGTATGGAATACCTCTGTGTTTAAACGGGGTCAGCTGGTCTAGCTGTGTCCCCTCTCAGCATCTTGCCCACCCCCAGCCCCTTGATGGGAAATGTTAGAGAACCAGCGCTGGTGCAGTGCCAGCACTGCTCAGCAGTACCCAGAGCACTGGCATGCTATCAACACCTTTCCAGCTATCAGTGCAAAGCTCAGCACTAAGAGGGCTGTGATGGGAAAATGAGCTCCAACTCAGCCAGACCCAACACAGAAGTAAAAGAGATTATTGGGAGATGTAAAGAATATTTTAGGTTGAATATTAGTTCAAAAGAATAGGAACAGTTACAGTGGAAAAAAAAAAAATACAGACATAAGACAATAGCAAGTTATTTACAATGTTTCTTAGGGGACAGCGGACACAGCTTCAGAATAAAATCAATTATTGTTTGACAAAGCTGCTGGAGATTGACATTTCCAAAATCTTCAGGACCCAGGTGAGTGCTGTATCTGCACTCTGTCTGCTGCATTCCCTTAGTGCAGACAGTTGAGAGACAGCTTATTCCCATGGGTTGAGTCCTTGAATGCCCCAAGAAAGAGCCAATTCAGTGTCCACAGTTCACTGAGCAAGTCACTGGGATTGCTCTGCCTGATCTTGTCTCTCTTCCGACCAGGTCTTTGTTTAATATAATTGTCATGTTATCAGATAACCTGACAAAGGTTATAGAACACTTATTCAACACAAATTGACACAATCATGCAAACTAAGGGGGTGACAAGATCAGCAGGGTTAATAAATACTTTTAACTAGAGGCACACAAGTTGATTGCAGAGCTGATAGCTATGACTTTTGCTGCTACAGAGGAGAAGAAAAAGGAAACCACAGTCTGGAGGGAAATGATGAGGACATATATACAGCATATACACACTGAAAATGCACTAGAAATTGAACATCTATAATAATAATGTGTGGTGATGTCATCTTGAGTTAGATAAATTAAAAAAAAAATCTAAAATATACTAAGGAACAAAGAAAAGTATATAGATTTTAAAGATTTTGGGGCACATTGCAGGGCTAATGATGCTAATGGCAATAAGGTTCATGCTTTTAAGACTGCTTCCTTCTCCCTATAGCAGAAGATAAAGAACTGCTAATGTTTAGGTGAACCATACCATGATATATTCACTCATTAATGAGGAGGAAGAGAAGAAAGAAACACCTTTTTTTTTGGCATATATTTTCAGAAAAGCTAAACAAACAGATAAGTATTTGATAACCTTTGCCTATGATAAATTTTAAAGCCAAAGGATGTAAACTGGGGAGTAATATGTGTATTATACGGTGTTGCTTTATGGTACTGATTTTGTTTCCTTTATTTTCTCCCCTCACATGATGGACTGTATTTTCTTCTTCCCATACAGACACTTAGGTTATTTTTATGATGATAAAAGTTAAAATTAATACGATAAAAGTTAATATGAAATACATTGTTTTGGGCTCATATAATACACTAAAATAGAACTGGTGCCTGTGGACATCACAATTTTATTTTTTTTTTCTTCCTTTCCTTATTTTCTCTCATATAAACAAAATACTTTTAAGGGAAGCATAAAGAATTATGAATATCATATTAAGAATCCATGTAACCATGTTAGAATTTATGACTTTTATTGAGGGAATTCCAGCAAAACTGATTTACAGTATCTTGAGGAGCAGGACTGTGTATATATGAAATGTCAAATATATTTTCACACAGAAAAAAAATTTAGTTAACAGGGTGTTAACGCTAGTTCAAAAATATAATTCTGGTATTTCCCAGAATTTATAGAAATTATGTGATATTGTAACTCTCTTTATCGTCAGAAATGTTCATGTAATGAGAAAGTTTTTGCAAAAAAGAAAAACACTTTCTGTTTGATATGTAGGATATGTAAACAAAAAATAAAAATTTGCTTAGAAAAGAGGATTTTTTTTTTTTTTTTTAATGAGCCATACAAAATTATTTAAAATAAAAGGAAGGTTCTCTCCTACAGCAAATTACTTCTAATAAGCATTCCATTACATGAAACACAAGAAAACTAATAGCATTTTTAGTAGTACTACTATGTTGTAGTGCATTAATTTGGTTTACATTGTATTTCATTTTTATATTGGGTTTTGTAAAGGTTTCTTCTGTACCCCCCTGTTCCCTTGGAAAATGTATCACAAGGTTTGTCCCTGCTGCTTCTCCCCGCCCATCCTCCCACTCTGGAATGTAACCCAACTCTGTTCCACTCCCACCTTATCCCTGATTGGGTAGTGGCTTGTCCCTGCCTCTGGGCCCTGCCCCCTGGGTAAAAGCCCTGGGACCACAGGGATGTGTCTCTTGCTCTGGGGACCGGAACAGGAATGGGAACTGGACTGGGCTCCTGACCCTGCGGGGGTAGGAGCAGAGACTGAATAAAGCCTTGATTCCCCCTGGACAAAGAGCAGACTCTTTCCTTTTGCCATCAAAGATGCCTGCTCTCTCTAAAGAAAAAGGTTTGTAGCCTCTGTGATCTTTTGGGATCCTGAAGGGAAAATTACTTCTGGCATGGATTCTCTCTCAAGCTAGCCGAGTCAAAAACAGAGCACAGGCTCCGAGGGAGAGAGAACCATGTCACTACTACTCTAGAAAAATTTCAAAAATAAGTCCATAAAGAGCACAATAATGAGCATAGGAAAATTAATTATTTTGGTTTGCCCAATGTCTTGATTGCTAATAAAGTTTAATGCTCAGCAACATGTTAAACAAACAAAGAAACAAAAAGAAGTTATGCACTGGCATTACTTTCTATTGTAGGTGCAGAAAATTACTCTATTAGAAATTTAGTTTTCAGAGTAATGTCTTATGTACACTGTTGTAAATTTCTGTAGAGAAGTCTTCTAAAATTGTGATAATTAAATTACAAATAGTTTTATACATGAAAGATTGAAAATAATACAACCCCAAAAAATGCCATATTTTAATGTGTTAAGCCAAATACTGCAATGAGAGATGCGTACTCTCAATAGTGTACATACTGTGGTGTCTAAATTTGCAAGTGTTGGCAGGTAAAAAGTGTTGCTGTGCCAGGAAACCCATAAATTTTCTGTATCTCTCTGAGTTACAACAGTTTGACTCTTGATTTTGACTAAACTCTTGATTTTTCTTTGGCCAGAACTTAGAAGGCTTATGATAAACTGATTCATAACGTGACATTGGAGAGATACTTAAAAATGCTAAAAAAACCACCCCAGTTGCCTGGTTTCTACACTATAAAACCAAACATATTGTGGTGATTTTTCTGTGACACTCTTATTCTCCAGATTTCAGCATCAAGGATGTTTTGAAAGTTCACAAAACACAGAATATGATTGTTATTTCAAAGTACTGAAAACTCTCAGTCAAATGAGCATGGATCACTTGGATCATTGCATCATAACAGCCTTGTAGTACCAGCAACTTCACAGAAGACCATGTCAAAGTATCACCCCAGGGAAGAGCCAGTAAAATCAGGTATTCAGTAGGATATCAGAACAAGAAATAATAAACCTATATCACAACAAGACAGAGGGTAGGATTTTTCTGCCATCATGAAGTCATTCATAGAGTAAACGTAGTTAATCAACAAACAGATGTCTATAGATTTGATATTATCTAATCAAATTCAGATGTGATAATTATTCATGGGGATGTAAAATACAGAAAAAAATGCTTGATCTCACACAGACCTTCTCAACATTTATTTCATTAATAGTGTTAGCCCTGATTCCAGACACCAGGGTTAAATCATATACCTTTCTTGAAACTGTCACTGAAGTCATGGATCTGTGAATTCCTCCACACCATCCACAGAGGAACTCTTTAATCTTCAGTATTTTGAGTAATTTCACATTTGCTGTAATTTTTATTCAGTTGATTGAAAAACCTGACAATTTGTTCAAAATGAAGGATGTACTATAGATTATTTTACTACTTCTGTTAGGAGCCTCTTCAATGTACATTTAAATTCTTATGTTTGTTTTTTAATTGACCATACTTCTTTTCTCTCTATCCATTTCATTATTTTTTCTTTGATACCAATCTACATTCATAAAACTTTTTCCTTCTTTTGACATAAATCTTAAATCCCACTCGGTGGGCTTTTTCCAAAGCTTTTTTTTTTTTTTTTTTTTTTTTTTTTTTTTTTTTTTTTTTTTTCCCTTGGTTTTAGAACATCTTACTTCCGATTTTCTTTTATCTTTTCCAAAAATTAGCCTCCAGTCAACATCTACCTGTTTCCAAAACTTCTCATCTTTTACAAAAAAATTCTAATTTCATTCATTGCTACTGTTTTCTTTGTTTTCTTTCTGTTATTTCTCTTTTACATTTTTCATGGGAATGTATTTTAAATTATTTTTCTATTTCTCCAAGGATTTTTTTTTTTTTTTTTTTTTTTTTTTTGTAGCTGTGTGTCTGGGGACTGTCTTCATTGTTTAGGGATCTATTTTTCTTTTAAGTAAAAAAACTCTATAAATATTGGCTTTACATGAAATCAGATGTTTATACTCTTTTCTGATGCTTATTATTGTTTTCTGCATTCATTTCTGGACATATAAAGTTATTTTCTATATTTCTCAAGGAATCTCGTTCCACAGAACTCACCAAAGATATTTCCCTGAGACAAAGGAGCTTTAATAACTGTATAGATCTGAAGAGACTTTTCAGCTGTGGGATTCATGATTATATCATGGGAGAAAAACTTATGTGAACCCTCTCCCACCTTGGAAGGAGAAGGGAAGAGTAATAATAGAAGTACCAAGATTTGAAAAGACCCAGTACTCAAGGTATGGTTTCACCAGTGCAAAATACTGGGGAAGGATCACTGCCCTGGTCCTGCTGGTGACACTGTTGCTGATGGAGGCCAGATGCCATTGCCCTTCTTGGCCACCTGGGCACACACTGATGGCTCATGTTCAGCTGGTTGTCAATCAGAACACCCAGGTCCTTTTCTGCTGGGCAGTTTTCCAAGCACTGTTCCCACAGCCTGTAGTGCTGCCTGGAATTGTTGTGACACAAGTGCTGCTTTAGTATTTTACCTTGTTGAACCTCGCACCCTTGGCCTCAACCCACTGATCCAGCCTGTCCAGATTTCTCTGCAGAGCCTTCCTGACTTTCAGCAGAATGACACTCCCTTTCAGCCTGGTGTTTCCTGTGAGGTTACTGAGGGTGCACTCAATCCCCTCTTCCAGATCCTTCATAAAAGCATTAAACAGGACTGGCCCTGATACTGAACCTTGGGGAATCTCAGCAGTGACCCTCCACCAACTGGATGTAGAAAAATTCAGTACAATCCCCTGGCTGTCCAGCCAGTTCTTAACCCAGGGAAAAAAGCAGCTGCCCAAGCTGTGGGCTGCCAGCTTTTCCAGGAGAATGCTGTGAGAGACAGTGTCAAAAGCTTAACTGAAGTCTAGGTACATCCACAGCCTTTTCCTCTCCCACTAGGCAAGTCATCTGGTTAGAAAAGTAGATGAGGTTCGTCAAGCAGGATCTGCCTTTCCTAAATCCATGCTGGCTGAGCCTGCTACTCTGGTTGTCCTCTATGTTCAGTAGTTCCATAGTTCTGTTCCATAGTCCTTCATAGCATCAAAGTCAGGCTAATAAACTTGCAGTTCTCTGGATCCCTTCTAGCCCTTCTTGTGCACGGTGTCACATTAGCCAACTTCCAGTCATCTTCCCAGGTAATCTTCCCAACTAACCAGGACTGATAATAAATAATGGCTTGATGAGCTCTTCTGCTGATTCCCTCAGTATCATCAGGTAAATTCCACACAGCCCCGTAGACCATTCCAATCCTCTGAGTATCTAAGTGGCACAGCAGGCCACTGACTGCTTCCACCTGTTTTACAAGGGATTTCTTCTGCTCCATGTCCCTGTATATCAGATCAGGGGGTTGCTTGACTTGAGGATAACTGGTATTTCTCTTAAAGACTAAGTCAAAAAAGGCTCAGAAGTACCTCCGTCCTTTCCTCAGCCTTGGTAACGATATTTCTCTCCTTGTCCAATAAAAGAAAAGTGTAAGATGATATGTCTCTTGGCTCTCATATCTCATCCTCTTCAGAGTTATCACTAATCAAGTTCTTCACCACATCATCATCTTTCCTTTGATTTTCCTCCTGGCACACTAATTATCATCTATTACAAATGTAAATCAAGCTTGTAGCACTGAAGTATACTTAACATGTTGCATATACATGAATTGCATTATTTTATCAAGGATGCTCACTCCTAAAAATAATTTGTATGTAACATTTAAAACCTGCTCTTGGCATTTTAAGGACTCTTCTTCAGTAAGCTCTGCAGAACCCAGGCAGAAAATGGAACAACTAGGAGGGAAAATAAGCCCCTCTTGCTCTTTTTAAATGAGTTTATGCAGAATAATGACATTTCTCTCCCTAGCAAGGTGCCATGCTGAGAGCTAGTGTGGAGAGTTGTTGTCTAAAAATGTTGTATTTCTTTACAGGAAGTTTTAAAAAACCCCGTTGGCTTTTTCCAGCCCTTAATAAAAGTGCAATTAGCTCAAGTTTTTGTAGTCAGAAGTGCAATGCTTTCAATGTCATGGATGAAAAATAATTTTTCTCTACTCAGTATGTTTCTGAGGCTGTAAAATACATCCCTTGCCATTACTGCAGAGGTTTTACAATTTTCTCTACTGATTTCAAAATTAGCAGGATCATATTTCAAAAAATAGTCAGTGATGTGTAATTAGGAACCAGTTGCTTATTTCACCATTCCAAGTGTCATTCAATGGTATCTTGAAAAAATTCAGTGACCATGAAAATACAAAATAATGAACACCCTAGAGATGCATAAAATTACATTAAATTACTCTGTAGTACAGGTTGATATGTTTTTTATATTAATAGATCATGTTTTGTTTTCTTTGGGATTTTTAGGGTATTTTGTAGTTGAACAGACCCATTTAATATGGTTTACTGAGAAATTCTTTAAAAGTCCAAAATAATTGAAATTTGTCTGTCTAAAAGATGTCAGGATCTTACCATTTTGACATACAGACAATAATTCACTTATGGGGATTATTTTTTGTCAAAAATTAAAGATGGTCTTATGATCTGTTTTTATTATTATGACCTGTCTCAACATTCCTGTTTGGCCTTGGACAAATCCCAATGAACTCCATAGTAGTGCCAGTTAAGCTTTGGTTTTGCCAAACCTGAGTTAACTGTTATTTGAAAATAGGTTTAATTTCTCAGGAGAGTTCTTTCATGATTATACAGGACACACTTTGATTTTTCTGCACCACCTAGCCAGTAAACCACGCTGACTTAGGCGAAGACTCCATTAGATTAGCCTATCTGATCAAAACTCAGAGAAATACAAAACTTTCTGTAGTGCCAGATGAAATGTTAGGTAATTCACTGGCTAGTGGATCCACTGCTTGAATAGGAATTTAGGAAATTTTGTTGATTCTAAGTAGTCTTATGGCCTCTTTCTTAAGCTCCAGACTACCAGAAATTTCAGGGTGTGACACTTCTCTATCCTCACTTTTGCAAACTACTGCTTTGGAGTCACACAAATCAAGGGAATCTGGCCATTCTTATCAGGATGTTTTCAAAGCCACAGGACTGGCTTTTTGAGAGAACACTGTATTCATTTTTCTGGGAGGGAATTCAGACCAGAGGGATGCCCCAGTTACCCTGCTGAAGTGCCTATGTACAAGAATCAGGTGGCCAAGCATAGGAAGAGAGATTTTTTTTCTGCATAACATGGAAAAGGAGACAAATGGTGGAGCTTTTTAGATGCCTTCTCATGTGACTATTCATGCATTTTACCCACACATTTTATAAAATAAAATGCACAAGCAAAATACACAGAGCTGATAAGAATTTTATCCTTGGAACAGGAAATAAAAACCCCTAAACTTCTTTATATAGTCCATCACTGAAAAACCTTATTTTCATTAAGACTGAGCATTTTTTCTTTGAGAAGAGAGTCATGGTTGTTGGTAGACTCTTCCTCAAGTAGTCACTGCATATCATGTGGGTGCAAGTTTAGTCAGCTCTATTAATTAAAATTCAGTACTGCAGATACGCTTAATTTAAAAACCTTTAGAAAATTATGCACAGTTGGTTCATGTTCACAGATTTCTAAGAACTTCTTTGTTACACAGCTGCTGCAATTTTTATTTCTAGTCAATGATTTCTTTCATAATAAACTCAAGCTTTTAAAGCAATTTGATAAAACTGTAAAATGTAAAAGGACTGTAGCCCTCATAAAAAAGCAGCCATAACACAGAAAATTGCTGTGAATGATGTTCTGTCACGTAGGTGATAAAAAGGAATTAGAAGCAAGTGCTTCATCGATTGCTAATATAATCACAGAATCACCACTCTGCACTCTGGAAAGTAAGCAGCTGACAGTCTGGTTAAATCATTATCATTACACAATTAGTATTTTTACAGCTTTAAATATGAAGCAAACACAACTCTAATTTAAGGCATCAAGAAGCAAAAACAAAGACTGTGGAAGGGTCCTAAAGAAAAAACTGAGATCCTGCATCACAAATGGCTGTTTAGTCTTGCAGGGATTTTCCCTTTGGCATATTAACCACCCAGAATCCTTCAGCATTTATGAATCTTGGGATGTCTTCTGAAAGGAACCTGACATGTCTGTATTGCCAGTTCTAGAAGAGCTTCAAGCTCCTAAATCCTGATGGGTGCCCTGTCTTGACTTTGTATCCCTGTGACAGCCAGACATGTGGCAACCCTGCCTCGCAGGTCTGGTGACTCAGGATGGGGATTGCGAAGGGCAGCCCACAGGAGCCCCAGAGTGCCCTGCAGTCAGGGTCCAGGATGGTGCCCCAGAAGTTCAGAATTGTGCCTGCAGTGAACTTTTTTGTTGATCAGCAGTTTCCTTGCCTCCTGTCTTATTTTATTGTCAGAGCAGTGTAAGCTTCCCAGGAACCTGTGAAATATTTTATGGAGAGAAATGGAGAATGTTGCACGTGATTTAAAGTTGCTGTATAAAAATTGCTGGAAAACATATCATAGATAGTAAAAGATAAGAACTTTGCATTTACAAGAGATTGCTCTAGTCATTATAACAGCTCCTTCCTATCTCTTACCTCCAGGATCCTGAGAAATTAGGTTAATGTGAGTAGAATGTTTGCTTCCCAAACTGTACAAGTACCTGAATCTGAATTCTACCATGTTCTTTACTAAAGCTGTATCTTCACTCAGAGAGAATATTTTCTATGCCATTATATTCCAATAATATTTGATCCTTTTTTGTTTTGTTTTGTTTTGTTATTTCATGGGGGATCTTAATTTTTTATGTATAGAAAGAATTTTGCAAACCCTCTTTCTAGAATATCCATGGTAATCTACTCAGTATCACTACTAAGGACACTACTGCTTAGAGACATATTCCTTTCAGATTTAAAGAATCTGCAAATGTAATGTGATATTTAAAAAATACCGTACAGTTTGGGTTTTCTTAATACATTACATTTTACAACTGATGATTGAAATAACCACTCAGTTTCCACTGTCATTCATCTCCTATCAAGTAAATTGTGATCAGCAAAACAGCTTTCATTACACTGAGATGAAACCATATATACTTTAATTTTAGCTACAGAAGTATGTATTTTACTGGAAAGACATATGTAATGAAGCCAGAATCTCTTTAGCTATGGGCTTACCAAAATTGCTTCTTTATAGGTTTCTACACTTCTAAAATGAGGAATTTTTTCTTACTATGTTTTTTTATACCAGTTTTTCAATTTCAATTGCATTACGAAGAAATGTAATTCATGCTGCTTCTTAATTTGTCTTGCAAATGACATAACAAAGTAAAAATACTTACATCAGGTGAAGATAATGGTCGTTATTGATATTAATTTGAGCAAATCTCACTCTTTCTTAAGTATGTGATGTGCCCCTGAAGTGGTCATATTAGAAAGCAGCAAGACAAAAAGTCAACTTTCTAAAAGGAAATGGACTAGTAATACCTTATCAAACTTCTGGCATTTCTGTCTTTTCTGCCATAATACAAGCCCAGAAAGTAAATTGCTGAATAAATTAGTGAAACCGTTCCAAGTCTTTACACTGAACATGATTATTTGACAGGAAAGTGAGAATACAATGAAAATTCATAATCTTAGAAATAGCACTGCTCTGACTTTAAAGATGAAACATTTTCAAAATAGGTCAAATAGCTTCATAGTGCATTCTGTAAATATGAGTTGAGCAGAAGTGGAAAAGAATTACTTATGATATACCACCTACTACTTTAGAATCACCCCTTATATCCCTATGATAAGTGGACAATCAGTGACATAAAAGAGATAAGTTTGAATTTGCATTAAAAAAATATAAAAGAATATATAAAATAAAATCCCATCATTTCTATAGAAAAGGAATTAATTGAGTATGAAAAGTTATCCATTGAAAAAAATTGAATTACCAACCAGAATTTTAATTGAGTTTTGACTCTACAA
Source organism: Hirundo rustica (assembly GCF_015227805.2). Taxonomy (NCBI): domain Eukaryota; kingdom Metazoa; phylum Chordata; class Aves; order Passeriformes; family Hirundinidae; genus Hirundo; species Hirundo rustica. The sequence continues at coordinate 70,751,569 of NC_053451.1, read as the reverse complement.
TCCAAATCAAGTCATAAAATCAAAGTGTGCTGTCTCCTCCCATTACAATAAACAACTCAGTAGGGGATAGGAAAAATATCCTTCTCCTTGATTTTCACATTTTGTTGGTATGAACAGCTTATAATATGGAAAATATTGCACTCCTTCTTGAATATATAACTGTACTCACCTTGCCTTTGACAAGACAAAGTAAGGTCCTTCTCTTCATTTAAGCATTCTAGATAGAAATAGATATGGTGTTGACCTCAAATGTCTCCAAGTTGGAGTTTATTCTAAAAACAAATCAGGGAGTATACTTTGATATCAGGAGAGTAAGTTGTTCTTCATGCTCTCTGGAGAAGTTTTATTATGATTGTCATTTGTTTCAGATCCAGTTTGGAGTGTATATTGATCATAGCTTATTAACTCTTCATGACCTCTTAAGATGTCTGTGACAGCAGCTACCAGTAAAACAGCAGGATATTCACACCCTACTGAACACTAATTGAGTCCTTGTTGACAGTCTGAACAAACACAGTGACCACATTTCCTTCCCACCATCAATGTCTTTATCCTAGGCTTAAAACACAGACATAGGTAATGTTAATTGTGTAAAGCCACTGTACAGTGCCTACAGTTTTTACACTTTTGATACAAATAACTGGTAGCAGGGTGGTGGAAAAAGTGAAAGGTATCTTTTGAAGTTATTAAAATTTACTTTACAAAGGCAATCATTATTTAATTTGCTCTTCACTGTTTTCCCAGCAAGACATAGCTGTTTTTATGATAGACTTATAACAGTTTAAGCGCTTTTTTTTTTTGTAATCTTCTTGAGGGACTTACTGCCATACATCAGTGGAGGTAAGAGCTCTACAAGGGCATTAAATACTGTCACCAGAATTTTAGTTCTCCGATTCCCAAGTCCAAAACTGAAATTCTTAGAGCGTAGTCTAGTAAAGGGGAGTGGCTCACGCTTTGGATTGTTTGGGGGTTTTTTCCCCCTAAGGATATGGTGGTGTATCCTTCTGACTATTACATTTCTTAGTGTATTGGAAGGTCTACTTCTGAGTGAATAATAACTGAATACTCACAGTGTTAACAAGCATATGTTTGCCATCTGCAGATTAATTGTGTCCTTGTCACATGTCTGTGGCTTGTCTCTCTCTCAGAGCCCCAGCTCTTTTTGCTCCAGCAAGCTTGAGAGACAAACCACAGTTGGAAGGATTTTTCCTCAGGGCCCCAAAAACCCAGGAGTGGCTGGGAACCTTTCCCTTAGCAAAGAGAGCAAATCCCTGTTGATGGCAAAGGAAGGTCTGCACTTGATCTGTGGGGAAATCAGGGCTTTATTCAGTCTTTCTTCTGTGGTCCTGCCCAAGCCTGTGCCACCAGCCCAGTGCCAGTCCCTGAGCCAAGAGACCGTTTCCACTTGGTGCTCTAGCTTATATCCAGGGAAGGGGCTAAACAGGGGGACAAGCCACTAGCCAATCAGGGATAAGGTGAGGGTGGAATAGAGTTGAATTACATTCCAGGAAGGGGACCATGTGGGAGAATGGGCAGGAAAAATGGGCAGGGACAAACTTCAGGATGTTACATTTTCCTGGGGAACAGGGGAGTACAGAAGAAACCATTACGAAACCCAATATAAAAATGAAATGCAATATGAAACCAAATAATACACAGCAACACATGTCTACTACCAATTCATTACTGCTAAAACATTTATTTTTTCATGAAAACTGCAAAATCTTTATAGTAAGAAAGTAACATGTTCCCCTTGTCACTACTAAACTAGAATATAGGGCATTGCTGATCTAGTCAATATTCATCACATTTATTTCTGGTTATATTTCTGGTTATTGCACCACATTAAAGATTTTCTGGTTCTGAGCAGTGTATGTACCTCCTGTCTCTTTATGCCTAAAGCATCTGTTAATATTACCAACTACAGCTGCCTAAAAGCAGATTGTAAGGAATGTATTTGCAAAGCAATCTGGTGTATAAAATGTGCAGAATTTTCTGTGTTGCACCAAACTATATTTCTTCAGCTTCATTTCAAATTAATTTACCAATCACTACAGATAATGCAATAGTCTGAATGCATGATCTTACAGAGTGAAGAAATAATACTTGGAGTAGAAATTTATTAGAAATGTATTAACTGTTTTAAATATTTTAGTTACCTTTACTTTTTTTTTTTTTTTTTCCCCTAAAAAATCCGACTCTGTAAACAAGACTATTAAGATCAGAAAAACTTTGATTTATTTTTATGAAGATGACAATAAATTTGTCTGGGGATGGAACCAATTAATACAATGGAGGTCATGCAGATGCTGCCATCCAGAGGGACATTGACAGACTGGAGAAATGGGCTGAGAGAAACCTCATGAAGTTCAGCATGGCAGGTTCTCTGCTGCATGCAGGGAAGACCCCCAGGCAATGCTAGTCTAAGGAGCAGCTCTGGCAAAGAACCCTGAGGGCCCTGGGGGACATTGAGCTGAGCATGAGCCAGCAGTGTGCCCTGACAGCAAAGACAGGCAGCAGCATTAACGGAAGCACAGTCAGCAGGTCCAGTGAAGTGATTATTCATACCTTTGCTCAGAGCTCAGAGCTGATTACACAGATTCTAATTTCTGTATCCTGTACAGGAAAGACATCAATAAGGCACCAGGGCAGTCAGGACTGGATCACTCGCCTTATGACTTGAGGTTTAGAGACCAAGGCTTGTTCAGCCTGGAGAGAAGATGCCTGTGGGGCCCTTAACAAAAGCATATATTTGCCTGAGGGGAAGTCAGAAAGGAGACAGAACCAGGTCCTTCAATATAGAATCATAGAATCATGTAAATTGGAAAAAAACTTTAATACCATTAAATCCAGAAGTTAACTTAAGCGCTGCTGGCTCCACCACTAAGCCATGCAACATGGTTGGTAGATGAGAGTCAGGAGGCATAATTTGAAACAGGGCAGTTTCTGGGTTTTGAAGAGAAACTTTTTCCCAATTAGAACACCCAGTCAACATAGCCATTTGTTCAGATTCCACTGTCTCTGCCTTTGGAAACTTCAGGACACCTGGACAGAGCACTGAAAACTTTGCTTGACCTCAGAGCAGTCCCGGTTTGACCAAGAGGTTGGACTACAGGGCTTGGTGAAGTATATTCACACCTGAATTGCCCTTAGATCCTATAAATAGGCTACAGTACTACATTTTCAAAGGTATCTTTGCTCATATATCCAGATGAGAGCATTTCTAAGACTATTTCGCTAATGTCATTTGGCTACAGTATATAGGATATTTCTGTGAAGCATACCTGGTAAATTTCAGACTTGACATAAATTTTAACAAAATTGAATAATCATTAAATTGTTATTTTACTTTTTCTAACATATATCAAAATTAATTAGTGTTATCAGCACATAAGCATAGGCCAGTTAAACCACATAACATAGGTGATATGATCAATTTTTTATAAGTAATCAAACAAGGCATCTTCTTAATTGTGTTGCAGTGGTAACAGAACTGTGCAGAATAAACTGGTTTCCTCTCCTTGACATGAACACAGCTCTGTGTGTTCAAGACATTCTAGAAAAGAAAACCAGAAAGCTTGATGAAAAATGAAGTCTGGAACAACTGGCATATATCCCTTCAAGACTTATCCAAGGGGAAAGTAATTCAGAACATCTGTTTGGCATGTCCTGTCTCTTTTAATAATATCAGAGCTACAAGGAATGGCTTAGATAAGATGCACATACTGGGTTTGTTGTGACCTAGACACTAAGAATTGCATTTCATAACACACCAAATGGCTTCAATAACCTTCTTAATGGTTATTGAATTATATATTAATGGTATACTTTTAAAACATGAAGAGTTACAGAACTGCGATCCCTGAGAATAAAGAAGGAAAAAAAAAGCCAAACCAAATAAACCTCAGGAATTACTCAAGACCTACTCCTGAACAAGCCCTGGACATCAGCAAATATCAAGTATTTCACCAAGTTCCTCTGGGTCCCCTACAACAGGTCCATGTCTTTCCTAGAGGGAGGGGACACAGCTGGGACAGCTGATCCTATCTAATCAAAAGTAATATTCTATACCATATGCCACCATATTCAGCAATAGAAGTTGGGGTGAACATGTCATGTGCAGCAGTACAATTTGGGGTGAAGGAGGAAGGAAGAATGTCTGGAGTTGTGGAGTTCCTAGATATGGAAAAATACTTGCCTGCACATGGAGAGTAGTGAATGAATTCCTTATTTTGCTTTGCCTGAACACAGTTTTTGTTTTTCCTATAAAATTGCCTATATCTCTACTCATTAGTTTTCTCGCTTTTGCCTTTTTGATTCTGTACTCCAATGAGCAAAGAGCTAAGTGAGGATTATGTGCACACCAGGGTTAAGCCACAACAGCTACTTGCAACACTCTTCTTTCCCCAAAGGAAAAAAAAAAATCCTGGAGAGGTTTTAAGTGTTTACTGAATTGTGGAAGCATCTGAAGATAAGGAAGATCTGAAACCTGCAAGAGACATACGTGAGAAAATTTGAGATGCAACCATTTCATTCAAAGATCATCCAGTCTGGAGAAGAGAAAAGCAACAAAATATAGGTACATCAACCAATTGTCTTTGACTTCTATTAATCTGCTTTTGCTCTATATTTCTAAACTTAGCACCTCCTAGATAAACTAAGTTTTCTAGGAAATACCAGTATGCACATTAAAAATTTCCTAGTGGCCAAAAATTCCTGGTTAACAGTCTTACACTGACAATGACAAAAACAAACAAACAAACAAACAAACAAATGAACAAGTGACTGCCAATAATTAATTTAGACCAGTGTTCTGTAACTGAAACATTAATACACTTATTTGTCAGCATATTATTCTTCTTCAGCCATAATGTTTTCTTTAATTTTGGTGCCAACTACCTGAACAATTCAGGGCTGACCCAAAGCTAAAGCAAGTTGTTAAGGGCATTGTCCAAATGCCTCTTAAACATTGACAGGCTTGGGGTATCGACTGCATCTCCAGAAATCCGGTTTTGGTTTCTTGTTTTTCTCCTAAGGGTAAAGAAATGCTTCCTAATGCATTTTGAACCATTCCCATCTTATCACTGGATATCAAGGAGATGAGATCAACACCTCCCTCTTCACTTTTGGAAAGATCTGCTGGAATAATTATAAAACTACTTCTCTCATAAGCTAAAAATTAAATTATTAATACAGTGTTGTGTTGTGGAAGCGTGAAATCATTATGTTATTTATCAGTTATAATCTTCAACTTTGATATTAGATGAAAGACCAAACATCTTGAAACATTAACGCTTTTTCCAGTTTTGAAGACGGTATTTTACATTATCTTAAATGTCAGGGAGTGATAAGATCAAGCAGGAAGCTGGGAGCTAAAGTGAGAGAGGCCCAGCAGAGGAGAAACTCATCAAGAGGCACAGTCCCACAGTATCTAATCAAGAGAGAAGGGCTGGGACAAGGATTGTGAACAAGGTGTCTAAAGGTCAGACAAGACTTCAGAGACAAGGCAAACCCAAGCCTATGGGGGAAGTCTGTGCCCACAGGCCAAGGCCAGAATCAGGGCCAAGGTGGCAACCTAACTCCAGCTATGACTCAAAGTGCCTGCATAGAAATTCAGGTCCCATGTGAAGAAAGGAAAGTGCCAGATAGGTTTGCTTCATCCCCATCTCATCCAGCTGCACTGCATCCAGCCTTGAGCAGAGACTGACTAAGCACTTGGGGAACAGGGTGTTTTCAATGGTCAAAACTGGGATTTTGCTCTTAGCATTGTCTAGTTTTAGAAAGAAGGTAAGATTTAATGTAAACACATTTCTTTACTAGAATATTACATTGTACAGAATAATATGATGTGGCACAGCTACATGACAGGATGCCAGTTCCCTGCCAAAACGCATTTGACACAAAGCTTTTTGCAGCTTGGGAAAGCTTCCATCAATTCATACATTCAAACTGAGGGTATCATGGGAGACTCATTGGTATACAAATTCCTTGCACCTGTTCTTTTAACAGATACAGATGAGAACAGTGGGATGCTGGCTCTTTCAATGCAGAACAGAAGGTATTTACCTTACCTGGCACAAACAACAAGTTATAGGATTTGTTGTGAGATTTAATGTACAACTTAAGATTAAAAGAAGTAAAATCTTAACAGTACCATAAAATATTTCCTTTAAGTAAAACATATGTTTTAAGTCAGTGAACATGCTTCAATTTCCCATCATGATAATAATGAGTGATATTCTCAAAGGTACCTCTCACTAAAGAGAACACAGCAACCAGTGACAGATATAAGTCAGAAAAAAAGAAACTGTGTTTGTGTACAAGAGCAGTAAACTACATAACAGCCATAAAGATGAGTACAGGATAGTTTTTTCCATGGTTATATTAGTACATATAATTTATACTTAAGTGTTTATGCTTATTTTTCTTTATTTTTTGCCATCTTGGGTAGCAGATGTTCTTCATTGCATCTACATTTCCCAAATAAGGTAATTCATTATAACCTCTCTATTTTACTTTCTAGAGTTTTACAGAAGTCACTGATAAGCCTTTAACCTCTGTTAAATGGGAACTTTTCTTGGTACAAGAGAGACATGGCGGTCCTGGACCAGGTGCAGCAGAGGGCAGTAAAGCTGATTAAGGGATTTGAGCATCACTCTTGTAAGGAAAGGCTGAAAGAGCTGGGTCTGTTCACCCTCAAGAAGAAACAACTGAGAAAAGACATAATCAATAATATATATATAAAATAATAAGTGTCTAAAGGGAGGGTGTCAAGAGGATGGACCCAGGATCTTCTCAGTGGCGCTGAGCAGTAGGACAAGAAGGCACCAGGCAGAAACTGGTGCACAGGAAGTTCCACCTGGATCTGAGGAATAACTTGGGTCACTTTGATCACTTAGCAGGTGACCATGCACTGGAAAAAATGGCCCAGAGGTGTTAAAGAGTCTCCCTCACTGGCGAGATTCCAGAACCATCTGGATGCAACCTTGTTCAGTGTGCTCTAGGATGACCCTGCTTGAGCAGGAAAGTTGCATCAGGTGACCCATTGTGATACCTTCCAACTTCACCCGTTCTGTGATTCAGCTCGGGCCAGAGGAACTGGAGAGGCACAGGACGTGAGGCAGGGCATGTTTTTGAAAGAGACTTGTGTTTATGTGTTGGAATTTAAATCTTAAACTAGAAATCATTCTCTGATCTCCATCCAACCTGCTTATTTACTAAATGTTAGATGAAATACCAGAGTTCTTGCAGACTTCCCACAATTTTCTTGTGACATTAGGAATGCATTTGGGGGATGGTTAAATATGGAGATTTCAGGTGACATATAGTACATAATCGAGTTGAACACTATGTCCTAGTAATGGAGAAGCATTGCAAATGGGTAACACCCCATTAAACTCTTTCCTTTATCCTTTACCATAAATATTACATGCACAGAACCTATTGATCAGGCAATTTCAACCACCTACAGAATTAAATGAGACATTCTGAGGTGAAAAAAACCCATGAAATCAACCAAAATCCTTTGATATTTAAAGGAATAGGTAGAAACTGATGGAAAGAATAAATTAATGAATACAGGAAAATTATCTGATGAAGTCAAAATATAATAATCTACAGCATTGGGAACTGCAAATCAATCACATCATAAGCAATTTTAAAGGAAGAGAGGTAACAATCCCAAAATTTAATTAACACTTCCCATGCCTAATAAAGGATGTCTGAATGCTCATTAGCTCTATGTATGGGAAGTTTTAGCTTTAGTTTTTCTATAAAGTGAAAGAAGATAAAAGATTTTGTTACAGATTTCAGGTTTTCATTCACAATAAGAAAAAACACCCATAAATTAAAAACCTTAATCTGACCACAGATATGGGAACACCTGCAATAGGAAATCTGCAAAAAATAAATTTCTGAATAGGAAATGGTAATTTGAAAGGTGTTCAAAGTAACTTCATCTTGGATTTTTTTTTTTTGTGAAAAACAACATTTAACATGTTATTACTGGCTACTAAATGATTTTTCTCTCTTGATATTTTAATAACAAATTTCTGTTGACAAAAACAGATTTTACATGTAAAAAGTGCACAATTTGTCTATTTGAGAAAGCAACTTGAGGCTTCTCTTAGAGGTATATATTTAAAACATGCAACAGAGAAAGTATTATAAGATACAGAGAGTTTTGTTTTGAAGCTCCCTAAACAAACAATTTGAATCCAATTTGTTTTTAAATGATTATGCAGATCTTTCTTCATTAAAGATGAAAGCAGATAAATAACAAATTTTCATTACAAACCTGTTATGGAGTAAAATGTTGATTCATGATAGTGATGGACAAGACACATTGAAAACTTTGACAGAAGCCTTTCTGGCAGAAGATTTCTCAGCAGGGAAATATGGGCATATTGGAAGAAGAAAGTCTGCTCCAGCTGGTCAGGATCCAGATTTGTGTCATTCCAGCCTAACAAGAGTTGTCCCTGGCTCCCCTGAGGTAGGGGACCAATTACAGCTGGCCATTTCTTCTGCTGCATAAATGATCTCTTGGTAAACATAGTTAATTAATAGGCTGACTCAGTAAATATCTACTCCTTAACATGATAGACAATTTTTGTTTCCTTTTTGTTCAGTAAAACTTAAATTGCATCTTTTTACTTGAAACATTTTGTTATGACTCTCATTTTCCTGGTAGCCCCTGTCAGGGGAACCACACAATTGCTGCTCCAAAGATTTTTCAACCTTTTCAAACAGACAGCTTTAAAGTAACTATCTACCTCAAATCCAACTTTTATTGGACAAAAATATTTAAAAAAAACCCCACATTTTTCCCACTATAAGATGAGATGAGGAACTCTGTTCAGACCTGTCTTCTAGAGTTTTTGGTTTTTGGGGTTTTTGTTTGTTTGTTTGTTTGTTTGTTTGTTTTTAATTTATTTTATTGGGGGGTGGTTTGTGGTTTTGGTTTGTTTTGGGTTATTTTGTTTTGGTATGATTTGTGGGGTTTTTTGTTGTTGCAGCTCCAAATAAGCCAATTCAAGCCAACAGTGAGACACACCTGTAATAAGTGCTAGAACATATCACCTGCACCACAACTTATGTCATGAGTAGAAAAGCAGGACAACATATAGCAAATAGACCTTTTTGCCACTTGCCAGGGCAATTTAAATTTTTTTGATGTTGTCATAAAGAATTGTTGCTTTGGCTTGCTGTCTTCGAGGTCACATGTGAATGTACACTATCAAGAATTTCTTTGCTGCTGTCTATCACATTTGAAGTTTAGCTATTTTCATACATTGACTCTCACTGCCCTGTCCTTAATGTCTTCTCATCTGTCCCCACACTGTTCTCAAGGTGAGTTCTGGGGTTTAGAATTAATAGTTATCACATGACAAGAGGCATTTAATTTTGCAAGGATTTATTTTTTATTGAAAGATGGGTTCAACCATGAGTCATGAGTTAAGAAAATGTGTGTTCAGAGGACTATATTTAAAAGCATATATTTATTGTGAATAATCTGATACAATACTTATTCTATGCCTAAATTTCTATTAATAGCATGCCTCAAAAAACTGAATCCCTGCTTCTCATCATACTTAGCAAATGTCATAGAACTGAGCGGTTAAAGTTTTAACTGGCACCTAAATGACATTGGGATCCAAAAGCTTGATTTTTTTCTTTCACATGTGACAATCATTTCTTTTTCTAAACTTTTCAGTAAGCAAAGTCAGGGGTTGCTCTTTAAAATCAGTGATGCCCAATCTTATATTTGCTTGGAGCAAAATTCTCCAGCAACCACTGCTAAGTATAAAAATACTCAGATCCTAATAGGAAATCACATTTTTCTTTCAGACATCTGCTGTACAAATGTATAATCCAACTGTTAAAACAACATGGATGTCATGGAGAAATTCCTCAATTGATAAGGGATGTGGCAAATCTGCCAGGAGGTTCCCCCCCACAGAAAATGAACAGGGTTCTTGAAACAAGTTCAATGACTTAGTCAAAAAGAAAGATAATTTTCCTTTTGATCTTTCAGTCTATATCTTTTATTACTTTTGCTATGAAATTATGATTAACTAAACATGCCAAGAGCTCTTCTTCCCTGAATATGATTAGTCTAATGGCTCTTTGTCATTTCAGTTTCACACAAAAAAAGGAAACTTCCCCGATGAGTAGAAGGAAATAAGGAAGCGTCTAAGAACAAAATCTTATCTGAATATTAGTGATTATACTTTTTCTCTTTGGAAATTAATATGAACGAAGTTTATTACAGTGCTCTCTTGATTGTGAAGGGCTTACATGTCAAAATGTTGAAGCACTAATAGCTTTTCCTTTCAACTATATTTGGAATGTGTAAAGCAGTTAAAAACCTTTTTTATGTTCTTTTTTTAAAATTTACATATAATTTCTGGATATAGTTCTTTTCTTCCCCTTTAGATATGAATACCCTACTAGATCAAAATAGTTTAAAAGTTTCTTCTCTCTGTGCTAATTTTTATTGTGAGAAAATATTCTATGATTGATATATAGAAGTCTTGCGAAAAACATTCTGTGAATTTTTTTTAGAATATAATACTACACATATTTATTTTAAAATTTTAAACATTACCATAATTTTCAAAACAGATAATGAACATTCAGTCTTGCTAAGAAGACTTTATCATTCTCTTCTATGGATAAATCCTTCTGTAGAAATAATGATATTAAGGAAAACCTTTAGCCTGGTGAAGGCTTTAAGAAAAAGGTTTCTAGAAAACTATGTATTTTACTATGATGTATAAAGAACAACACATAGAAAAACACAAGATCTGAATAATCATTGCTTTTTGTTTCAATTACTCCAGAAAGCCATTGTGATTTCTAGTTGATACTTATTCTAAATTCTATACTATGGATTGTGGTTTCCATTAAATCTTCCAAAAAACAAAAACAAAACCAAGGAAAAACACAAACAAACAAACAAACAAAACTTCTTAATTATTTTGGCTTACTTCAGCATACTAAACTAATAAAAAATAAATGTGAAGCTTTAATTGCCTTAAAACTTGTCTTTAATATTGCAGTGGTTTCATGTTCACTAAATTGTGGTTGCCAAATTTAGTGTAGTGGTCTTAGTGCTTATTCTCTTTTTGTGGGAGAAGATCAGGAGAAAGCAAAGCAAGCCTAAGCTTAAAAATAAACTAATAGTTTTATTAACACATACTAAAAGAATGGAAAAGAAAAGTTGAAAAAACAAAATAAAATGAAACTTCAAAATACTCTTGCCTCCTCCTACAAACTGTTAACTTTCCTACAAAACAACATAGAGAGACACAACCTGTGTTTTTCAGTCAGTTTCACCATTTAAACATAAACTTTCATCACTTTGGGAGAGAAGTCTCTCTAGAGTCCTATGGAGACACTCGCCACAAGACTACAACCGTCTAGTGGCTCCCAATGTCACAAATGTGCAACTGCCTGGAGTTTTTGCAGATTGTGCTGTTCCACCCATGAGCAGCCTTTCCCCTGGCTACTTATGGCCTGCTCAGTGTATTTGGGGTACTGTTTAAGAACACTTCTTCTAGTGCAAAACAAGGATTTTCTTCTTCTAAAATCTCTAAAATCATCCCTATCTCAAAAAAAAACCCATAGAGACCTCCTTTTACCCTAGGAGCCAAGGACTTCAAATCACTTTTTTTCTAAGTCATCTTTGTTTCAAAGGCTGAGAGCTCCTTTTACCCCAGGAGTAAGGGGCTTTGAGATTCTCACTTAAATCTCAATCATATCAATCCCTAATTTCATTAGAACCAGCATTCCCCTAAACAATATTTAGATGTTAAAAGAAATAGTCTATTCCTCCATAGTTTACCCCACAGAAGTCCGGTTAAAAGTGTCCACATCCTCAATCCCTCTGTCTAATAATTTTTATCAGTTCTTTCACTCTTGCTCCACTGACTTCATGTGGTGTCATTTCTATGTCCACTCTGTCTCTTTCTTTTCTCTCTCAGTGAAGGGTTAGGCTTTGGAAGCTTTGTGTTGCCAGGAAAGGGATAAATCTGCCCAGGCCTGCAGTGGCCATGTGCCCTCTGCCCCGGGCAGCAGTCTCTCCTGCCGCTGCACCTCAGGTCGGCTGGGTTTCCTCCCTCCACTCTTTTCCTTCTCCATCCGGAATCACCGGAGGAGGCGAGGGGAGGACAGCTCTGCCCGCCCCTCAGTGACAATCAGGGTGGCCTCGGCCCAACTGGGCCATAGCTGTTATCAGGGGCCCAGCAGAGATCCCTCCCTGCTCTGGAGGCTCCAGGGCTCCAGGGAAGTTGAAAAAATCAGTCCCTGTTAAGCTGCAACCTCTCCTCCCCGGCTGGGAGCTTTTGGAGCCTGACCAGGCCTCAGAGCCGGCTCCCCCCACAAAGTGGAAGGGAGCAGCAAGCCCAACTCAATGTTACCTGTTCAGCTGACCAGGAGGAAAAAAAAGGGGCTGACCTGCACAAAATCAGGGTTTATATGGGTACTTCCTGAAGTCGCATTTAATATTTCCAGTGGTCAAAGCAGATACCAATATCCCAAACTAGCTTTCTCATAGGTCCCTGTCCTTTCTAAAACAATTCCAAAGTTCTGACAGGGAAAAACACTCCACATTCCTCCCTAACTAAAAACCAAACTGTGCCAACCCATATATGTATGACAAATATGTACTTGTGTTTTGCCAGTTGTCCACCTCACAAACTTACAGAGCTTGTTTTATCTAGCTTGGTGGGTGAGTTTTACCAATCATCTCTACTGTGCAGCAGTAGCGGTTCATTATGAAAAGCAGAAGTATTTCTTGAAGTGCTTTACTTCCTTCACAATTGCTCACAATGACTTACCAGTGTCACCATCCATTAACACAAACAGCAAAAACTGATAGCGCCGTATAGGAATTCACTTTAACAAGCATTTTTCTAGTTAATCTGTTAGATTTCACATCTGTGGCCCATGATGAGGATTTTGTACAAGAGGAAGAGAGGGGAAGAGAGTTAATATGTTTTGAAAGAGTATTTATAAAAACAAACTGGGTTTGGTAAAGATTTATGTTAAGAACATAAAAAATAAAATAGATGAGAGGGTGACACTCATACTTTTCAGAAGAGTTTCTCCAGATACTAGAAATGTATAACAGGAATTATTTTGATATGGGGTGTTTTGTATTTTTTTTTTACATTTTAAAAATATGTACATGTCAGAATGTAACTACTGAAGAACAAAATCATAGCAATTTGACTTGACACAAAAGTTAAGAGTTAAATATAAAGGAATGTCTAAAGTTTTCAAGAGAGAGGAAGACTCTTGTAAGAAAGACGATTTTTGTTTGATACATGAAAGAGTAATTCATCCTTCTAACATCAAAAAGCTGTGAGATGAAATAACAATGTAAACAAACAGAGAGAAAAGATGTTAATGTATTTCAGTATAGCGGTTCTCACATTGTGCTTCATGGTCACTGGAGACAACTCTAATCAAATTTGTCAGCTTGGTTCTTTCCTTTTTCCAGATTGCATTAACTTCCAAAAGCATGTTTTACTAGTAAGCAGTACCTTTAATTAATCCACTGATGTCATATCATAATGAATTATATATACATGTCATTCTAGCACATATGAATGGCTGAGAGACACCAGCAGCAAAGCTTGGTAGCTCCAGGAACAAAACCTTACCGATACATTTTTTTATTTTTTTCATGAAATCTAATAGAAAAATTATTAGGTAGACATATTCCTTTTTATGAGAAATTACCTTTTTTTTACAAGCCACTACGAGATAACTTGCTACAAGATTGCAACTTTCTGATAACAGGAGGTATATTTTCAATATAATTCTATTAATACTTTAAAAATATACAGGTTATTTCTTTAAATATATTATTTAACTACATTAAAGGATTTCCTTCTGAAGTTTGTATATTACCACCCATTATTAGAATAATGTATATATTGCTACATTCAACCCATAATATCTAACACAAATGACATAATAGTTCAGAAGACTGACCTTACATTCTGGATCTGCCTGACTTTACATAAAAATGTAAAATAATTTAGATTGGATGGCACCTCTGGAAGTCCCATCCTACCATTCCTTCCTCAAAGCAAGAGTAAACTTCAGAAGTAGATCAGATAGCCTAGAATCCTTCTCAGTTAAGCTCTGGGTATCTTATACCTTGTATATGTTACCACCCCCTTTAAAGCTCACTATTTCTTTATATTGACACTTTATTTCTGATTCAGATAAACAAATTCAGGTGTCCAATTCAGGGGACATGTGATGGCATTTGATATGACCTCGACATGAGACCTGTCTCCAACCTGCCAGAAGAACCTGGGTCTCTCACAGGTCTCAAAATGTACTACAGCACTGTTTCGATGTCCTGAGTATCATAGGGGTGAGTTCCAGTCTGGCCAGTGTCAAAAAGTAATTGTATTCAGCCATTGTACTACCAGTTTTGGACTGAAATATTTAGAGCTAGATGGCTAAGAAATTAAAATATTAAGCGCACAAAAAAAGGGTTTTTTTACTTTTCTTGAATACATGTGTCAGGATGGGTAAATCATTCCTTCATTAATAGGACTGATCTCATTACACTGCCTAACTCCCAGGTGGCTGGGACATATAAACTAAACCCCATCTTGTATGACCTACATCTGTCAGAAGCATTAACTTAACTCCTACACACTGGCTTTGAAAATACTTCCTGAGAAGTTACACTAGAATGTCATTCAATTTGTGTTATGGATGTATTTATATTAACATTTTTTGCCTTGATCTAAAAAAGTAACCAAGATTTATTTATTGACTGATTGATGAAGGCAACACAAAGAGACTCTCTGATAAGATTTGGTGTTTTAATTATTATTATGTACAAACAATAACCTTCCTTAAAAATGCCATACAGAAACTTTTAATAAAATACGTGAATACTTCCTCTCATTGCATGTTTTATGAGATGCATATGCATCTCATTATATGCAGGTTGTGTGCATTTATGTGATTTTTATTTAATGTGAGATGCAAACTATTTCTGCATTAATTTTTGGTTTTAACTTTTGTCATTCTTGCCCCCTTTTTCTCACAGTTATATGTATTTGAAAGGCACTTGTATGTCTGGGATATACCGTTCTGACTAAGGGGGCTACTTGAAAATATTTTAAGCATTGGGGAATTTATTTTTAATAATGCAAGGAACAAAGGTGTGCTCTTTAGGAGCAAAGGTATACCCTTTAGAATCTATTAAAATCTATTAGAAATGTGACGTAGTTCAAGAGCTCCCTCTTCTGATACCAAATACCATCAGAACATTTAGTCTAAAAGAAAAATCTCTTATTCGGGAAGGTAATTCAATGGCTCTGTGACCGCCCTAGGGTGGCTTTATGATGCTTGTGTCTCCAATCGTCTGTTCTGTTTGTGCTGTATATTGAGTTCCGTGCCTTTAAGACTGGTTCCGGGAGCAGAAGGGGAGCAAGAAGAAGCATAGAGTTTGTTTTGAGAAAACTGCCTGACTCCTACATATTCTTCTCCGGACTGGGTGTTTGGCAGTGGCTTGGAGAGACTGAAGGACAGAGATCTTTTTGCTTTTAGCTAGTTTTAGCTAGCTGGAGCAAAAAAGTTCCCTGGACTGTTTGTTTGTTTGTTTGTTTGGGGGGGGTGTGTCTGTTTAAATCTGCTCTGGTTTGAAAAAACCCAGGGGAGCACTGGGGGCTTGCACCTGTGACCTACTGGGGCCTGGAGCTCGGCATTTTCCAGCAGCGCCGGAGATACTGGGACTGAGGAGAGACTGAGAGAGAGCCGAGATACACCCACGGCAAGAACTTTCTAAATTTGCAATCTCACTCCAGAATGAGAGGTTTAATTGTTTCATATTATTCATTCTTGTACTTGTGGGCATTTTGTGTGTGGTGGTGCAGAACTGTTTTATTAGATTTTTGTAAGAAGTTTATGTTATGGTTCGTTTCACTGTATCCCCAATTCTGTATCCCTTTTGTGTTGTCTGTATAATAAGGTGTTTTGTGTCAATCATCCCATACCTCACATGACATGTAACATCCCTTCTGCCCCAACCCCCCTCTCTGGGGCAGCTTGCCTATCACTCCCGGGGTCCCTCCCAGATTGTGAAATCTCCGTGAGAGAGCTTCAGGTGATAGGTAGCCTGGGGGAAATTCCTTTAGCTCTGGATTTTAGTGGTCTGAAGCTTGGGGGTGGGCACACCTTGTTACCCCCTGAAACCCCTGATTTGTGGTCTTTTTTGTATCCTCCCTGGGACCCTCCCCCGCTTATAGGGGGTCGGAGGGAGGAGCAAACTCTCTCAGCCGCTGGGTTCTCCACCTAGAAGCTCTCAGCCGCGGGGTTCTCAGCCTGGAAGCTCCGAGCCGCTCGCCTCGGAGCTTGGAGATCTCTGCTAATAAACATCCTTTAACCTGCTAAGCTGAGAGCCAGCCTTTTCTCTTCTGCTGCTGTTGACTGTCACCTTTGAGTCCAGCTGCCAAGCCGAGAAGCCAAAACGAACTGGAAACTTTGTGTCTGTGTTGACCCGAGCTAGCTGGGGGTTAGCTCCCACCCGGAGCGGGGACACAACTGGACGCAATTGGCGCGCCAACGTGGGGCACACCACGCCGGCAGAAGCAGCTTGGACCACGTGGAGCACGGCTCCACGGTGACAGAGCGTCCAGCGCCCACGCAGGGCCCCCCGGAGACGAGGCGGACCCTGCGAACGGACTGGGGCTGATTTAGCCCGAAGAACAGTCTCTGGGCGTCACGCACCCCTGTGAAATTGACTTTGAAACAAGGCAAGTTCCAGGGGAAAGAAGGGGAGCTTCGAGCCCCGACCGGAGTCCTTCTTGCAGCAGAATACCCAGACCCACGCACCCCCCAGGCACAGGAACAGGTAAGTATACCCACAAAGGGACACACTTACTGGTTTTAGGGTTCCCCCGAGGGAGGGGGATCTATTGGGGAGGAAAAAATCCTCCAAAAATAGCTGCGCAGCTAAAGGGTTAAACCTCCTGTGATTTTGAGCGAACGGGGTCCGCGGGGGGAGTGCTTTTCATCTGGGTTTGGGTTCAAAAGCAACTTAGTATCGAAAATATGGGCGGAAAGCTCACGACTGCTCAGAAAAGGTTGTATTATAACTATGCGTCAGTAGTTAACGAGGCCAAATTGAAAATCTCAAAAGGCGAGTTAAGAAGTTTTGTTCGCTGGGTTCATGTGCATTTTCCCCAAGTCTCTCCGGACAGTCTCTGCAGCCCACATTTCTGTGGCACTGTAGAAAAGGAATTAATTAGGTTGATTCAAACTGGGGACAAAAAGGCTACAAAGTATTTTACTGTAGCAATGAAGTTAAATTCGGCAATTCAATTTCAAAAGGGAATGCCGAAAGAGCCCAACGGAGAAACGTGTTCTCCCCCTCCTCCCCCCACCTCTTTTCCCCGGTCCCCATGTCCCCGGGAAAGCGTTCTCGATGGAGCGGCAGGGGTCCCGCCCGCCCGCTCTGCCTCCGGGGCACCCCAGCCTCCACGCCGGTGCTGGCCCGGTGGAGCCAGGAGCGAGGTCTCGGGCAGCACTGGCCATGCTGCATGGGAAAACCCTCCCTCCCCGCTTTTAATCGGGTCCAGGTCCGCGTGGTCCTCTCGGGGTTCCCAAGATGGCGGAGACCGCATGGCGGGGGACTCCCCCGCCCCCTCAGCGCCGCCCACCCCTCCCTACCCCGGTGACGTGGTGCCCGCAGCGCGCGGCCCTGCCCCCACCCCACGTGGCGCCGGCTCCGACCAGCGCGGCCCCGCCCCCACCCCACGTGGCGCCGGCCCCGACCAGCGCGGCCCCGCCCCCACCCCACGTGGTGCTGGCCCCGACCCGCGGGGCCCCGCCCCCCCCCCACGTGGCGCCGGCCCCGACCCGCGCGGCCCCGCCCCCACCCCACGTGGCGCTGGCCCCGAGCCGCGCGGCCCCGCCCCCACCCCACGTGGTGCCGGCCCCGCGCCGCGCGGTCCCGCCCCCGCCCCGCGTGCCGCGGCCGCGCTGCCCCCCCCAACCCCCTGTGGCTGTGCGTGCGCACTGCGGCACCCCTTCCCCCCCGCAGCCGCCGCGCCGCCGCCCGCCCCGGAGCAGCCCGGTCCCGGTCCCGCCCCGCCGGGGCTCGACCCCGCTCCCCCGGGATCCCCCCCGCCCCCCCACTCCTCAATGATGTCACCCCCCGGGCAAGCCGCGGCCCTTGCAGGGACTCAGTTGCCAGGCAACCAAGTGCCTCAGGGCACAGGCGTCCCAGCTCCCTCAAACCCGGAAGTGCCGGAGCAGGGAACGGGAGCAGAGACAGCTGCCAGCTCCTGCTCCATTCCCACCCTTGCCCCTGTTACCTTCCGCAATGCCCGCGGTGGTAACAACAGGGCAGAGTACCATCCATTTCCCCGAGCCACCATCAAAGAGATCTGCAAAGCTCACAGGATATATGGCCGTGATGGACCATATTTCAGAGGGCTTCTCAGAGCAGATCTCTCTGCAGAAGAGGTAGTGCCTGCTGATTTAAAGTACCTGTTTTCTTGCTTGCTGAGCTCAACAGAGTACATCCTATGGGTCACAGCTTGGAAAAGGCTGCTCCAGGAGGCCTTCCCAGGGCTCCTCAACCATGTTAACACTAGAATAGATGCTCAGGGAAACCCTCTCACTCTCGACCACCTGGCTGGGGAGGGGCAGTGGGCAGAAGCCACTGACCAAGTGGTCATTCCTGTCCAGTGCCTCCACGTAGTGAGAGAGACAGCCCTGACTGCATTCTTCAGCATGCAAACACAAGGTCCTGCAATTTCTTATTCGAAAATCAGGCAGGACCAAAGTGAGTCTTTCACAGATTTTGTGGAAAGGCTGTCCCGAGCTATTGAAGCTCAGGTCAAAAATGAAATGGCTCGGGAACACATTTTATCGGAGATTGCGTTTTCAAATGCAAATGATTTATGTCGTGCTGCAATTTTAAGTTTACCCCTACACCCCAAACCAACCTTACCAGACATGCTTCAGGTATGTCACGTAAAGCTGCCTTTTATAAGCTCCTCTACAGGTCCACGGCCCAAACCTCATCAAGTTGCAGCCATGGAAACTGAAGATTCCCGAAAAACACCGAACACCGGGAAGAAGCATTCTGCGCAAAGCTCCCAGAAGTGTTTTTTGTGTGGGAATTTGGGGCATTGGGTTTCCAAATGCCCCCTCAAGAAAGAAGTAGAGGACCTCAAAAACAAAAAAGGGGGAGGGGAAGGGGAAAAAGGGAGAGGGTTTAAACCCTCACAAAAAAACTGGTGAAAGAGCGCAGGTCCGCCCTGCGTGAGGAAAAAAATGGGGTGGACCGGGCAGGAGGGGAGGGGAAAGGGAGCCAAGGGAAAAAGAAGGAGAAGCTGCAATGCCCCATTCAGGGTGGCAGCAAACATAACACACTGGAAATGACTTACACGGACCATGACATGGCACAACCAATTTTGACAACCAATTCTAAACATACCCCCTACAGGTTGCAGCTCACGGAGGGTTTGCACCTGAAAGACGACAACTGGAATTTTGTGTCAGTTGACAACAGTGAGCAGGGTACCTGGCCAAGGGTCAAAGGTAAGCTCATCGTTGTGGGAGACTGCAAACACACCCCAAAAGAGATCGAAATTCTTCCAGGAACACTTGATAACAATCCTGGAAAATTCGTTCTCTGGCTACGCTGCACTCACCCACCAACATTCCTACCTAAAGGGCAGACAGTTGCCCAGATCATACCCACCTGGGAACACCCGGAAGAAGACAACATACCAACAGCTTGTCCCGTGCACAACATCACAGAAGTGAAACCCCAGGTGGGATGTGAGTTACAGGTGTGTGATGAGGCCATTAACATCACAGGCCTGCTCCACACGGACATGGACGTGACTGTAATCCCAGCTAAGCACTGGCCGTCACGTTGGGCCTTGGAAAACGTGGCAGGACACGTGCGAGGAATAGGGGGAATGCAATTGGCCAAACAATCAAAGAGTGTGGTGCAAATTAAGGGGCCAAAAGGGCAGTTGGCCAGTTTACGCCCTTTTGTTTTGGATTATAGGGAACCCTTGTTGGGGAGAGACCTGATGGCCCAGTGGGGAGTCACGATTGACATCCCAGACCCCCCACAGGATTTTTGGGCGGTGGTCGCTGAGGAGCGCCCTACCCACAAGCTGAATTGGAAAACAGATGCACCAGTGTGGGTTGAACAGTGGCCGCTTTCAAAACAGAAATTGAAGGCGCTCGAAGAGCTCGTGGAGGAGCAGTTAGCTAAGGGTCACATTGTAGAGACCACCAGCCCTTGGAATTCGCCGGTTTTTGTTATCCGGAAGCCGGGGAAGGACAAGTGGAGACTCCTCCAAGATCTCAGACAAATTAATAACGTGATAGAAGACATAGGCTCTCTTCAACCTGGGATGCCTACCCCGACCATGCTCCCACAAAATTGGAAATTGGCTGTTTTAGATATAAAAGATTGTTTCTTCCATATTCCCCTACACCCTGACGATGCACCACGTTTTGCATTCTCGGTTCCCACTGTTAACCGAGAGGCCCCGAGGAAACGCTACCATTGGAGGGTTCTTCCCCAAGGGATGAAGGTGTCACCTATCATCTGCCAGTGGTATGTGGCTTCCTTGCTGTCCCCGGTCCGCGTAGCCGCAGAGAAAGCAATCATCCATCATTATATGGATGATGTGCTTGTGTGTGCTCCCACCGATGATGTCTTGTCCCACGCACTTGACCTGACAATTAATGCATTGGTTGTTGCAGGGTTCGAGCTGCAGGAAGACAAAGTTCAAAGGATGCCACCTTGGAGGTACCTGGGGCTGGAAATTGGCAAGCGGACCATTGTGCCGCAAAAATTGGAAATCAAGGCCAAAATTCAGACCCTTGCAGATGTCCATCAGCTGTGTGGGGCATTGAATTGGGTGAGACCCTGGCTGGGCCTCACAACTGAGGACCTAGCCCCTCTTTTCAATTTATTGAAAGGGGGAGAGGAGCTGAGTTCTCCCAGGGAACTAACCCCGGAAGCGAAGGAGGCGCTGGAAAAGGTACAGCATCTCATGTCCACTCGGCAGGCTCACAGGTGTGATCCAGACCTGCCTTTCAAATTTATAATAATGGGGAAATTGCCACACCTCCATGGAGTCATTTTCCAATGGAGAAATAACATCAAAAAGGACCAGGGCAGAGAGGACCCACTTCTAATCATAGAATGGGTCTTTCTCAGCCATCAAAGGTCCAAAAGAATGACACGTCCACAGGAACTGGTGGCTGAACTGATCCGAAAAGCCAGAGTTCGGATCAGGGAATTGGCAGGGTGTGATTTTGAATGCATTCACATTCCAATTGGATTAAGATCGGGCCAGATTACAAAGGCAATGTTAGAACACCTGCTTCAGGAAAATGAAGCACTGCAGTTTGCTCTAGATTCCTTCACTGGGCAAATCTCAATTCATCGGCCAGCCCACAAAATTTTTAATCAGGATGCCAAATTCACACTGAATTTGAAAGATGTTTGGAGCAGGAAGCCTTTAGAGGCCCTGACAGTTTTCACGGACGCGTCCGGAAAGTCCCACAAGTCAGTTATGACTTGGAAGGACCCTCAGACTCAGCAGTGGGAGGCAGATGTTGCCGAGGTGGAGGGATCACCTCAGGTTGCTGAGTTGGCCGCTGTTGTCAGGGCTTTCGAAAGGTTCCCCGAACCCTTCAATTTAGTAACGGACTCCGCTTATGTAGCGGGGGTGGTATCGAGGGCAGATCAGGCAATACTGCAGGAAGTGTCTAACACCGCACTGTTTGAGCTGCTTTCTAAGCTTGTCAAGCTTGTCTCCCACAGGGAGCAGCCATTCTTTGTGATGCATACAAGATCACACACCGATTTGCCGGGGTTCGTAGCTGAGGGGAACAGAAGGGCTGATGCTCTTGCTGCTCCTGCAGCGATGGCCCCATTGCCAAGCATTTTTGAGCAGGCAAAGCTCAGCCATCAGCTTCATCATCAGAACGCGCCTGGCCTTGTTCGCCGGTTTCACATCACCCGGGAACAGGCCAAGGCAATTGTGGCTACGTGTCCCTCATGTAATCAGCATGCACTCCCCACCTTGAGTGCAGGGGTAAACCCCAGAGGTCTGAACAGCTGTGAGCTGTGGCAGACTGACGTGACACATATCCCCCAATTCGGCCGATCTAAATATGTGCACGTGTCTGTGGACACTTTTTCCGGTGCAGTTTTTGCTTCTGCCCACGCAGGGGAGAAGACCTTGGATGCAATTAAACACCTCATCCAGGCTTTCTCCTTCATGGGCATCCCAAAAGAATTAAAAACTGATAATGGCCCAGCGTACCGTTCCAAGGAATTCTGCAGCTTCCTGCAACAATGGGGAGTGGGTCATAAAACCGGCATCCCTCATTCCCCAACAGGCCAAGCTGTAGTGGAGAGGACCCACAGAGAAATCAAAAGGGTCCTTAACCAACAACAACCGGTGTTGAAAACAGAAACACCACAGACCCGATTGGCCAGGGCTCTATTCACTTTGAATTTTTTAAACAGCACATTTGAGTTTTTAAACCCTCCCATTGTTCGTCATTTCGGGGCAAACCCTCAGCTAAACATCAAAGAGAGGCCGCCAGTCATGGTCCGGGACCCTGAGACTGGAAGGATAGAGGGACCTCATGATTTAGTCACGTGGGGCCGTGGGTACGCTTGCGTGTCCACCCCCACGGGGCCGAGATGGTTACCATCAAAATGGGTGAGGCCCTATGTCCCGAAGGTCTCGGGGGAGAAAAAGAAACTGCCACAGGTTACTCAGGCAGCTTTTAGGAGGAAAAGGAGGGAAGATTTTTCCCCGGATGGTTTCGCTTTCCTGAATGACTCCTGCTCGAATGCTAATTGTTTGTTTTAGTTCTTCTAGTATCAAAAAATGTTAAGTAGATTAATTTCTAGCACCACACATGCCCCCTCTGTGAACCATGTTGCTGTATCATCCGTGCCTGGATGGGAGGAAGACGTGGAACTGGAGGAAGACCCAGAAGACAGAAGACACCCAGAGGATGAACCTCAGATGGAGTGGCCCACTCAGCCAGAGTGGCTCACCGAGAGTTACCCGGACTTCGAATATCATCCTCCTCCGTTCCAGCCCTCGTCCTGTCATTAAAACAAAAAAGGGGGAGATGTGGTGGTGCAGAACTGTTTTATTAGATTTTTGTAAGAAGTTTATGTTATGGTTCTTTTCACTGTATCCCCAATTCTGTATCCCTTTTGTGTTGTCTGTATAATAAGGTGTTTTGTGTCAATCATCCCATACCTCACATGGCATGTAACATCCCCTCTGCCCCAACCCCCCTCTCTAGAGCAGCTTGTCAATCACTCCCGGGGTCCCTCCCAGATTGTGAAATCTCCGTGAGAGAGCTTCAGGTGATAGGTAGCCTGGGGGAAATTCCTTTAGCTCTGGATTTTAGTGGTCTGAAGCTTGGGGGTGGGCACACCTTGTTACCCCCTGAAACCCCTGATTTGTGGTCTTTTTTGTATCCTCCCTGGGACCCTCCCCCGCTTATAGGGGGTCGGAGGGAGGAGCAAACTCTCTCAGCCGCTGGGTTCTCCACCTAGAAGCTCTCAGCCGCGGGGTTCTCAGCCTGGAAGCTCCGAGCCGCTCGCCTCGGAGCTTGGAGATCTCTGCTAATAAACATCCTTTAACCTGCTAAGCTGAGAGCCAGCCTTTTCTCTTCTGCTGCTGTTGACTGTCACCTTTGAGTCCAGCTGCCAAGCCGAGAAGCCAAAACGAACTGGAAACTTTGTGTCTGTGTTGACCCGAGCTAGCTGGGGGTTAGCTCCCACCCGGAGCGGGGACACAACCGGACAAATTTGTGTGTTATGTAAAATAGTTTTTTCCACTTTTCTCTGAGGAAGTTCTTTACTGGACCAGTTGGGGGAAGGGGCCGTTTGCGTTTGCTCCCCAGAGGGACCCCATTCAGGGGTTTTCTCCCAAATTTGTCCCTAAGCCATGACAGTGACTCTTAGAGTTTACATTTTTTATTACTACTTTTTTCATATCTAGGTCAAATGTAAGATTCTATGCAAGTTTGCTACATTAAAAAAAGCAATGCAAATACTGACCTACACCCACCTATTTTTATTAAATCATGCCTTTCCTAATGAGGAAAAATTTTTCCAAAGTAGTAATAGCAGTTCACCATTCACCTGTCCCACCATATACATATATATGGTGGGACAGAACCACTGAAATGTAGTGGAGTACAATCATCACAAGCTTTAATCATTAATCACAAGCATCACTTTATTGAATGCAAAAATTGGGTGAGACTGTCAACAAATTTTGTTCCCTAGGTGATGTTAGAATAATATAGATGTTAAGCTATTTATAAATATGTAAGTAATGATGAATTCTGCAGTATTGTTTTCCCCACATTAAAATCCAGAATCTAATATTAGAACTTAGACTTTTGTTACAAAGCGCATGGGAACACAGACTTCAAAATGGCAACCAGGACCAACAGGATAATTATCAACAGCCAGCATTCTTGTTGAGGGTCTATTCAAAGACAGAAACTGGGGAAGTAAGGAGAAATTTTCCTTCAAGTATCTACGTGTTATGTATTTGGAGATGCTCCATGTGAGATAGTGTGCCCTGGAAAACAGCTACTAGTTCTAAATCAGTCAAAAGTAGAGGGCCCTTATTCCCTCTGCAAATTATGTTATTTTCTTGTTCACTAGTTTAGTTTTCTTTTTAATTAATTAAATACTTCTCTAGTATGCAAGAAAGCAGGGTGCCATTTTTCCCTTCAGTAAGTCCTGAAGCAGGGAAAAAATAAAGAGAAGTTATGTATACCCTATATGGCTTAAGTACTAAATCCAGAAAGAAGTTCCAGCCTCTGAAATCTGACCATAAATAAAGCATTTGACTCTTGGAGAAATTTCAAATGTCTGTTTCTCCCCCTTCAGCTGTTTTAGCATTCATTCTTTGAAGAATCTGAAGCTGGAGGCCTGATTGGATATTTTAGCATTCTCTGTATTCCGAATTAAGTTTTACACTTGGAAACAGACCTGTATTAAGTGCGTTGGTACTTAGTGGTGAGAACTAGAAGTAGACAGGCTCTGAGAATATTTTTTTCATGGCAGCATCTGCATAGTTGAAAACAAATAGGTGGATACCTTTTCACTTTCTGGATCAGGGGTGGAAGTCTACCGCACTGAATCCATTCAGCCAAAATAATTACAAAAATGTTTCCTTCCAATTGTGTAAACATGATGTGTGTGTCCTAATATTCAGCCACACCAGGATCAACACATTTTTATATTTGTCCAAAAGGAGGTCCCTCATGATACTATTGATTTAAATAAAGAAAACTAGAGATCTATCAGATACAATAAACTCAAGCTGAACTACATTTTTTTTAAAAAAAGTTATGGTTTTAGATTCTAAATTTAGCTTGAAACTGCTTTTTTTTGAATGTATTAGCAAACTCATGTTGTTCGTTCAACAAGTGTGAGCAAGGTGGGGTAAAGAATTTGTGTTACCTTGTTAACACAGTGTAAGAGTGTTACACATCAGAAAACAAACTGTGTAATAAATAATTTGATCTGTAGAAAGATTTACAAGTTCTTCTGTAATCAGAATCATACAGAACCTTACATAATTTGTAGATACATATATGTTTTCTTACAGAGTAATATTCTTCCTAAGTATTTTCCTACTCTTAATATTCCTGAATATTTCCTTATTTGATCCTCAGCCTAGAGTCTCTATTATTTCTTTTCTTTATCTCAAAAGATTCTGACAACTTTTTGTTTTATATTTATAAAATAAGCATATGCTTTTATGAGAATTTTTGCTATTGTAGGGTTCTCTTAAAGTCTTTATCTTTGGTGTACTATTAGTTTGCTCAGCTCTAAAGACAACTCTTATAATTTAAACTTTATACCTTAAAACTTAAGGAGGTCAAATATCTGTCAATCAAAAAGGCTCAGCTATTAATTCCAGTCTTAACACAGAGTTTTGAGACATAGTTTCATCACCACCCTATTATTAGGCTCTTGGTCATCCCTTGAAATATTCTGGTTTTGAAAAACCTCTGAGAGAATGTCAAAGGAGTGACAGCCCATCTCAGTAAGCATGAACTCCTTTTGACACACACTGCTCATTCAGAGCCTTACAGAAACTCTAGCAAATAGCAGATAAAAGGCAAAAAAGGTCAGCTTTTAATCCACCTTTTGGTGTAATTTTCTGTCTCAGATGTCCTTCATCCCAATGCACACACACGTTTACTTACAGTTACCACCTTTCTGAGAATTAATCCTAGACAACTTGTGGGAAACAGAAGGGAGTGAAAGAAAGAAAATATAAATAGGCAGTCGAAAGCAACATGGTCAAACTATTAAAAAATAAGCCCACAAGCATGGGAAAAAAAAAAAAAAAAAAAAAAAAAAAAAAAAAAAAAAAAAAAAAAAAAGGTAGGTATATTTCCTGAAATTTTCCTGAAATAAACTCTCTTACTAGCTTAAAATAAGCTGCTGCTTCAGTGACCTCACACCCAAACCTCTGTATCTAGATATGAAAATTAATGAGTTTGGAGTCTGAAGTCATAAAGTTTCAAAAGAATGATTTTATAGGTATGTTTTTATTAAGAGTAAATTATTATTGACAACACATACTTCACAGGGACTACTGTTCCAGACTTAGGAAAGACATTTACTTCATCATGTTACTGACTATGTTCTGCTTTATGGTGTTTTTAGCAATTGAAACCACTTTTATAAATTGTTGCCTCAAGGAATTTCATTTTGTAAGGTGTCTTAGGAAGGTTTGGTAAGAACTACTACTTTTTTTTTGAAGTGGCAATGGCTCCTTTGGGACATTGCATAAATTTATTATGAAACACTGTAATGAATAATAAAACTATATTATTGAACTAAAAGTTATTAGGGAACATTCATCACCTTCTTCTGCCCCAAAATCATATAGAAAATTGCAGCATCAGTGTAAAATCTTGTGAATGCAGGATGCTTTGGATTAGAATGCATCACTCTGACATTTATCCCATTTATAATGGAAAACATAAAGTGGTCTTTGTGACTGCCTCACCTAGGAAATTCCAAAATTACACAACAATTTCATCCTTAAGCAATGCCTTTTTCAGTCTTTTACAGCATTCTGGTTTTACATAAAATCCTTGCACAAAGACACATTATATATACCTTAAATCTATTCTGGAAAAATATGGTGGTTTTGCAGACGACAAATGCTTCTGCATATTGACACATTGAGCTGAGAATAGGACAAAGATCTCTTATTGAACCTTCTCCAATTTTACTCTAACTGTGATGTTGAAGTTTTACCACAATCTGATCATACAAGGAAAACTGATGATACAAGGAAAATTCCTTTGAGATTTCACTCTCTTCCCAGTTAAAATCTAGCAATTCTGATAATCTTGTGGGTTAGGGCAGTGTAGCACAATCTCTCAGCCAAGCCTCATTGTTCCATGTCACAGAAAAACTCCAGGCTGCCATTGGCAGAATTTGTCTCCTCAATGGCAAACACAGTAATTAATGCAGCCTTGTAGCTGCATTATGCAGCTAATCTAATGCAGCCAGTACAGTGGCAGAGTTCCCCGTGTCTCATCTTGACTGAACTACCCAATAAACTACAACCACCTACTAAAAGGAAACCCCTTCTGTCCATAAAGCAACTTTGTACCCCATCGAAGAATTTCTCAACCCCATGTTAAGGAATAAAAAATTAAACACTTAGCAACACTGGTCCTAGAGATCTGTCTAAAGCAATATACTTTGAAGCACTCCCGGTGTCCCTGGCATAGGCAGAGGAGCTATATGTTGTAGACAGATTCAGCCCAAACCCTACGTAGCAGCTCCACATATTGGCTCATAGTGTAGAAACACTAGTACTGGAGCTGAACACGAACTTTAAGGCTCTCTGGCCAATTTTTTTATGTGTACAATGGATTCTACTACATGCTAAGGAGCACATCCACCTGTTGGTGTTGGAGATAATGATTTATAGTAGACTAGCCAATTAATTAACTTCATGCCAAAAGCATCTTCTTGCTCCTAGATTTTTCTTCCTGGCCATCTTAAGAAGCCAGCTTCTTGTAGCTGCAATACAGGGTGCCATAAAAATGCCTAAAGGAGAGTTGTATTTGCTTTCTCATAGTATCTTTGTTGTTGACCTTCTTCACATATGTTTGGCATTTTCATACATCTGCCTTTGGCAGTAGCACTTGCACAGTGGTGAGTCATAAAAATATTTTAAAGCAGCCCACCTGCCAATCTGGTAGGTAAGAATATGTCAGTTTTCTCTGCCATTTATTCTACTTTATCTCATTTTGACAAAAAGAAAAACCTCTTTCCTTGGCACTGTTTCCTTCTTATTCTTCTACCTTAATAAACATGTGTTTTGATATTAGTATATTCAACAAAACCATATTTCTTTGATGTCACTACCATATATATCATACATTTTTTAGAGATTTCAACCCCTATTCATACAGAACAAAAACCAGACTTGATATTTGGAAATGTGACTTAATACAGAGTTTATGAGTTTTAAAGAATTTTACACTGTGTAATAAAGTTAAAATGTTATTTTATCAATAAATGGGGGGAGGGGGTGAAAGGGGGTGGCAAATCTCACTTTCTCTTTTTCTTTTGAAGAAAAGAATAGAAAATAATTTCTTTGTTAAACAAAGGGGAAAAAAAAAAAAAAAAAAAAAAAAAAAAGGGGTTTACAGGATTTGACCAGGATCATGGTTTTTCCAGAAAAATTGGATGTCACATGGATACTGTTTTGTACTGTGCATTGTAGTATGGTGCTAAGCTTTGTCAAAGTAAAAAGACTTTGTCATTACAATGCAACTACTTTTTTATAGAATATATAATTATTTCTTGCATATGTGTGATAGTGTATATAAATTTTTTTTTTTTGAAAATTAAATCATGCCATAATCTAACTAATTTATGGAAATCGCTGATGACCCTGACTTTACCACTTAGGCTTGCTCAGATGTAAGAACCATTAAAACTTGTCAGTGTAGGACTTCTCTTGTAAATTAACAATAACATTATGGACTCATTAGAAACTATTTAAGAAATTTAAACTGCTTAAGATACTTAAACTGTATCTCAGTGTTAATTTGAACTGTTATATTTGTAATATATATTATGACAATATATCACCTTTCTTTTCAGTGAGACTGCTTTTATGTCCTAGTTTCTGTATACAAATCATGCTTCAAACTATATTTTAGAAATATAGTTGAATTATATTAATGAAGACATGTTCAGCACAGGTTGGTGGAGGAAAAAAATGCAAATTCCTTTAAGAAAAGAAAATTCCTAGCATTTGCTATCTTGTTAAAAAATTCCTTTAAAAAATAATTGAGAAAGAGGAATTATTATATATTTGTCAAAAGAAGCTATAAGCTGCTTTTTGTTCTGTAAAGTTTTGCAGCACTTCAGTGTGACAAGGTAATACATTTTTAAAATGGGTTCTTAAAGAAATTATTTCATTTATCACAACAAATAAAAGAGTTTTGTTTTTCTTGTATATTCCTTGCGTAAACTGTGCAACCATTAATTTTATTCTTCAGTGCTACCTGAATTTGTCCCTTTCAGGAAAGTAAATGCAGGTTTCTTGTGGCAAGAAACAGACTGGCAGCTTTTTCAATAACTGTTCCCTAAACTTTCACATAAATAGCAAGATAAGTTAAATAGTCTTGAAAAACTGTCAGAAGGCATCATACAATGTGGACAGTGCTTGTCAGTTTCATTTTACAACTGATTTGCCAATTGCAAAGCAAAAGTTTTGGTGATACTAAGCAAAATGTGTTTTGCATTACTAATTTACTCTAACCATTCTGTTTCCAAAAGGAGACAGGGCCTATAAGAATTTAAATCTTTATGTGACCTTAGAATGTTGACAGCTCCTAATTTTTAGGATTTTTTTTTTTCCCTGATGTGATTGGAAGGTTTTAATTACTTTGTGTTCAATTACTGATACAAATTCTAAAAACTTCGTTGTTATAAATTATAAAAAAGTCTTTTGTCCAGTATTAAGTCAAAATACTTCTAACAGTCTTCTACATTTCATTACAAGAACTGACACTCACTTCAACTCTGGATACATTAAAACACTAAAACAAAGCTTTTAATGTCTTTACCTGTTTTCTGTAGCTCAGACACAGTATGATGAACCAACAAGAATTGTGAATTTGGTACTCACAGGTTGGTTAGCACTCTATTTCTTACTTAAATCAATATTTTGTTATTTTTACATCAGCTTCATTTTTCATCTCCTTGGGCTTGTATACCATTTTAGAAAGAGGTTAATGACTACAACAAAAATTATTTCTTTTTTTTTAATCAAAATGTGTCAGGAGTATTCCAGTAGTGACTTACTGCAATCCACTCAGGGGCAGACACTAGATAATGAGGAATCCTAGAATCTTAGTACTATCGAATAATAGCATAGACATTTACCTATGTGTTGATCCTCAGTAGCGCAGGATAAATCAGTCCCTCTGGTTTCTAAGCTAGACACCTCAGTTAAGTTCAGATTTCCAGCTATTAATCATGCTTAAATAGGTACATATATATAATACTTACATGCATAATTTTAAACACATATACTTCTAATCATCTTAAGTAAATTAAAAAAAATTCTTCCTACTGAGGGGCACATAGAGTTTTCTAAGACTGTAGGTATAAGCCAGCAGATAAATTCTTTTGACTATGCATCAAAAGAACATCTCCAGATCCTTATTGCGTAAGGATTGCAACAATGTCATAATTAAATAATATGAGTATATATAAGGAAATCTGTGATCAATTAAAACTAGCTCCCTAGCCAATTGAGGTGAAATTTGGAATGGTTGTTTGCACCTTCTTGCTCATTCTTCTGCTAACAGTTTGCCACCCATAAAAAGAATGCAGCAGGATATAAATGTCTGAAAACTTACTCCATGATACAAGTAATGCTTCCTAGATATTCCCTGAACCTTGCGTAACTTTGTTGATCCAATTACAAGTGCCATTTTAAAACAGTTCTAAGATGGAACTGTAATTCTTCTTTTCCTAAACTTCAGGAAATTCACAAAAAACCTCACAACTTTGTATTCTGCATGAAAGAAAATATGTGTGGTATTGGGACTGGTAGTGCTTCTAAATTTCCAGATAAAGGAACATAATGTGACCACACCTTCATTTGCTGTGAGAATGCAATCACAGCTCCGGAACATATCAGATCATAACTTCCTCTGACACCTTTGGTGAGAGAGAAAGAAAGAGAGAAAGAGAGAAAGAGAGAAAGAGAGAGAGAAAGAGAGAGAGAAAGAGAGAGAGAAAGAGAGAGAGAAAGAGAGAAAGAGAGAAAGAGGCAGTCTAGAGAAATGTAGTAGCCTCATCAATCGGATTCCAAGGTCACTGGCTCAAGACTACTCTGTGCAATCTGGCACAAAAAGCAGATGTAAATAAGGAGACTAAATATCTACCACACTCTGTGGATATTCTCTGTGGATATGCTATTTAATTTCATGTAAAATGCTTCACAGATATGGCTTCAATTGTAATAGACTCTCCACTCACCCAAATATTTATTCATGTAAGTATGCATGCGTTGGGAAGTTCTCATCATCTCTGATACCCTTTTTCTAAAAGGAGAAGAGTTTAAATGAAAATATTTTTTTTCCTAGAAAAAAGGAAGAGCAGTCATAGGTGTTTGTATCTGACTTCATAGTCAGATACAGAATCATAGAATTTCTTCCTAACATCAGCTTTTATCTGTAGACTGACCAGAAGAATGTGTATGTATTTATATTGTTGCATCTGAAAGTAGTCAGGTAAATGGCACCATTTACACAAAGCACATGTATCAACATATGTTTTGAAGTACTCTTTTTAATAATATATATAAAGATATATAAGAACACAGTAAATAGAAAAAAATAAAATGAAAATAGAAGATGAAGGTAAATGACAGAAGGCTGTCATGAATGTAGAGCCAAAGTGCAGACCTTTTATTTGGGGAAGATAATGAAAGTTGCAGGCAATAGTTCAAAGTAGTAGAATACTCCTTTAAAAAGGGAAAAGAGAACATGAAAGTGGAAGTACAAAGGGTAGGAAAGAAACTATGAAACAAAGATCTGAGGTGACAGAAGCAGCATAACAGGGTAGGAAAGGAGCAGTCAAACCATATTTCATAATGTTAGAAGAAAAGGTGATAAGACTTAAGGAATAAGACTTAAGATGGCATAAGTTAAATATAAATAAAATTTTAAAAAATCCAAACATGTTTATGATGATTACAGAAAGGCATATATTACATGCTTAAAAAAAAAAAAAAAAAAAAGGGAATAAAGGCCTAAAGGAGAGCATACTGCCTAGCATAGCAAAAAAAGATTATTCTAAACAAGAATTTTGTTTAGAAACTGATTGGCTAGGTGCTAAAATCAGCTCAAATTTGCTATTTCAGAAAAAGGAAAAATGTGACACTTTTTTAAAGTATGAATATGTTTTATAAAATATTGTGTGTTTACTAATTGTGATGGTTTTGTTTCACTGCATACAGTGAATTAACATTCAAACTGTCATACAAGCATGAAAGTGTTTAAAATTTGTCTTGTTCATATAGTGTTGTACAGAATTATGAAGGAGAAGAAAGAGAAGTAATAAAGAAAAAACAGTAAACACTTTCAGTATTATGTGAAAAAATATTTTCAAGGCCAAAAATCATGTACCTGTTAGTTTTGATTTGTGGAATAAAATAATCCTGTAATATAAAGTTACCCTTCTGTATTAGAAAGACAAGATAGAATAGTATTAATTTTAAATAAAAATGTGATCAAATTGTTGTTCATTTATTGTCCTTTCTCATGTTTGATTGCTTAACAAAATAGTTTAATTTTTTTATCCATTCCTGCTCTCTTTTATTCTCATAGATGTTTATTGATAGATGTCTGAAAAACATTATTATGCATTGTCTTAATGACACAGAATTGCACTACTGTACATCTCTTTTTGTACCTGTGGATTTATTTTTGAAATAGAAATCAAGTTTTGAGTACCCAGATTGACCTTTTTGGAATTACCTTAATGGCTAAATAGTTTAAAAATTAAATATCAAATGTTATAGATGTCACCTTTGCTGTACTATTCTTTTTAATTCCACAGAGATTTATTGCCAGAAGAAACAATGCATGTACAAAGAATGGACTAAATGCTCTTTTGTTGTGCAACTAATGTGATGTCACTGTGCTTTACTAATTTACTGTCTTTATCAGTAAGATGAGGAACTTCCACACATGTTAGCTGTTTTATAGAAGAACACTGAACAAAACAATAATGAATAATCCAATAAGGAAGCAAAGAGACATTCATTTCTCATATGCTGGGATTTTTCTCTGTCAAATCTAATCTTGATGTCCGTATGGGAGACAGGGAGGGAGCAGTCAATGAAAGAGTGTGTTTCCTGAGAAGTGACACAATAAATGCATGGAATTCATTAGCCTGCTCTCAGAGGAAGGAGAATCAAACCAAACCTGGAAGTCTGTCATCCTTCTGGCCCTTGTCTAGGCAATACCTGCTTCCAGTGTGCCTTTATATATTCAAGCCTAAATCTCTTTAGGGAGGTGTTGCTGTGTGTTATTTGTTTTCATATTGCATCTCATTTTTATATTGGGGTCTATGTTACAGTGGTTTGTTCTCTACTCCCCTTTTCTCCTGGAAAATGTTATATCCCGAGGTTTGTCCCTGCCCTTTTCTCCCTGTGAATCTTCCCA
This sequence comes from Hirundo rustica, assembly GCF_015227805.2. Taxonomy (NCBI): domain Eukaryota; kingdom Metazoa; phylum Chordata; class Aves; order Passeriformes; family Hirundinidae; genus Hirundo; species Hirundo rustica. The sequence goes on along the minus strand of NC_053451.1, from coordinate 70,717,756 downwards.
CGCTCCTCCCAGTCTCCTCCTACAGGCCCTGTCTGTCATTCAGCTGTTCCTCCCAGCTTCCTCAGAGTTCAGGTAAGGGCGTCGAGTGATAGGACAAGAGCCAAGAAGTTCCTCCCTTTATGTTCCCATTGGTTTCCTTGAATGTCCCTCCAACCCTGTTCCACTCCCACCTTATCCCTCATTGGGTGTTGGTCTGTCCCCTCCTTTAGCCCCGCCCCTGGATATAAGCCTCTGGGCCAAGGGTGACTTAATTTGGGCTGCGGTCTGGGGCAGAATCCCAAATGGGATAGGACAAAGACTGAAATAAAGCCTTGGATTCACCCCGGGATCAAGTCTGGCTCCTTTCCTCTGCCGCCGACGGTGTCTCTCTCATGCTAAGGGGAAAGCCCTCTGCCGTCTCCCGGGTTTTTAGGACCCAAGGGAGCTTTTTTGTCTTGTCGCTCGTCTAGAGCTAGCCTGGGCAAAACAGAGCCAGTGGCTGAGAGAGACAAGCGACAGGGAAGCATCTAGGTTTACCTTAACTTCTTGCAAACTCCAATCTGTATATGTGGAAAGAAATATCCGACTTCATCAGAGTGTCTATTTCCTATACATAATAGAGAAAATAAGTAGATGTCCTGAAACAACAGTAAAATGCAACAAAACATTAGTGGAAATGAAAGTTGTGTGTAAAATCCTCCACTGCTTTCATGCAGTAAGCATCTTCATGACATCATTACTCTGGCTCCTCTTATTGCAAATACTTATTCTTTTCCCAAAAGCCTAAAGAAGATAGGAATGACTTTGTGCTTTACAAGAGTTCTGTTGAGGTTTTTTGTTTTTTGGGTTTTTTTTACTATGTTTGAATCAATTTCTGCAGTTCTGCAAAGCATATCTGACTTGCCCAAAATCAAATGTGTAAATGAGAATCTCAAGTGGCATACAATTTATGTCAGTCTTCCAAAGCAAGAAGATCAGATCAGCTGTGACCAAACATCCAAAGTTTGATTAAAATCTGAACTTGTTAGATGAGCAGGATAAATTCAAAATAATTCAGACAAAAGGCAGAATGAAGACTCAAGAGAAAAAAAATAAGTCTCTGTGTGTCTCATCCCTTCAAAGAGACCGAGACACTTTATTGTTAAGAAAACATATCTGCACATTTATCAGGATTGTAGTGAAGCTTCTTTTCCTCCAGACTGGTAAAGATATAAAAGCTTGGGTTTTAATTGCAGTACTACAATACATATTTGGCCAGCATTAGGTAGGAAAACTTAAACAATAACCATTTTGAAATAGACTATTTTTCATTGATCTCCAAATTACAAATTAGATAAATATAATAGCAAACAATTTTTGGCAATGACATAGCTGCTAGGAAGACCTATTCACCATTTCATTGGAAAAAAAGCCCAAAACAACAAAACCAACCAAAAAAACCCCAAACCACTACACAAAAAGTAGAGACTGTAAGGGAGAAGAATATATTGCTTTTCCAGCTTTAAGAATGAAACTAGGAAGCTCCAGAGGAACTAAAACAGTATATTAAAGGGAAATGTTGAAACCAAAGTACTGTAGGTGTTACAACAGAGTGAGAAGGCACATTCCTTCTGGGGAAAAGTTTTTATATTAGCATGTGAAGGAGAATGCAGAAAGTAAGTTTAGGTGAAGTTAATGAAGAAAAGGCAACATTTTGATCAGAAAAAATCTTACATAGACCTGATATTGTAAATAAGCGTATTTTTGAAAAGGAACAGTTGCTCATAAATTCCACTGGTTTTAAGATAACTTTTTGCAATCTTTAATCTTAATTTTGACAAAAATACCATTACAAAACCAAAAAAACAAACAAGAAAAATCACTGGTTTACCTCAAAATCCACCCTTGTTATAACAAGAAGGGCAAAGATTTTTCTTTTTCTGCTAACTTTATTTTGAACAAAAGTTTGATTATGATGACTGTTATGTTGTTAGTGAAGTATTCTCTCACACTTATCATTGACATAAATTGCAATAAAAGGAAACATTCCACTTAAGACAGTGATCTGCTGTGTATGGTGCACTTCATTTGATGCCTGAGTTTTTTCTGTTTAATATAGTTGCTTTTTTTTTCCAGATTGACTAACTCAAAGGCAAAGATAAACAATTAAAAATATGAATGAATGTAAATGAGAAATGGGAAGCCAAGTAGAATAGATATCCATATGGAAAAAAATTGCTAGTATGTGTGTTGGTAGGTACATTTATTAAACACAAATTTAATCTTTGATGACCTAAAATTATTGGTTTAGATTAACATATAATAAATATTTAAATTACTTTAGAAGAAAAGACTCTCTCTTATTGATTAAAAAAACAAATCTATTAATCTCTCAGAATATATGACATGAGTGTACCTGTGTGGAATGTCTGCCCGAGTAAATTGTCTTTTTTTCAAGGGTCACAAAATCCCTTATTACAATTTGGAAGTTTAAAACAATCTGTCAACATAAACAAGTAAATCAATAGTTCCAAAATTACCACTCTTACACCCAGAGTCTGTACCATCATGATACAACTGCCATTCTCATTTCCCTAAAATTAAATTGTCTCACCTGGCCTCCCAGTAGTAATTGTAGCACTATTTGTCTCCCTTCTTGTCTAGCCTGTCATAGACAGCTGTTACTCTGTGACAAAGAGAAAAAGGCTTTATCAAGGAAAGGACTGGAGCAACCAATAGAAGGAGATAAAGGGAAATCTGGGCAAGGAAGATCTTTTTTACTGCCAGATTCATATCAAAGTAGGTCACATCCTGACACCATGTCATGGGTTAACACAGTTTGGTTTTTAGTTAAAGAGGAATATAGAGTATTCCCCTGTCAGGATCTTGGAATTGTTTTGGAAAGGACAGGGACCTATCAGAAACTAATTTTAGATATTGACATATACTCTGACCACTGAGAATGTTGAATGCGATGTTGGGAATTACCCATATAAATCCTGATTTTGTTCAAGGTAAGTCTTTTTCCTTTCAGCTGTGGAGAAAGGTAACATCATACAGCAGCCAGGGGCTGGCCAGGCCTCGCTGCCCAAGCTGGGCAGCCGGGGCCAGGCTTACCCGTGCTCCAAGGAGCGGCCCTGGCCGGCCCATGTTTCCACCCCCCATCAGCTCCAGAATTCTGGATGCAAGTAATGCTACAGAATAGAAACTGGAATTCTGATTGCTTGATCATGTTGTATTCCTTAGGTCAAGGGTTTCCATACCTTCACATGGTGGACTATGGTATACTGTGCACCATTTAGCTCATATATATCACAGGCAATAATTTCTATAAGTAGAACTGAAAATGTTAGGTTTTGTTGTTTTTTGTTGTTGTTACCGTGTTGTTTTGGTTTTTTTTCCCACAATAATATAAAAGGGAACAGAATTAGTAAATATGTATCATTTTAAATTCCTGACTGACATAGTTCTTTATAAGAGTATAATTATTTTTTGCTAGTGAAAACAGAAATACTGGGTGTCACCCTAAGGGGTGTACTTGGCAAAGCTAGTATTCTGCACAATGTTTTTGCAGGCATGTATTGTAAATAATCTGTCCTCATTTTGATGCTCTGACCATTTCTAACAGTTGATAACAGAGTATTCAATTCTAGTTCGTCTTTGATAAAAACCAATACACATCCTAAAAAACCCTAAAATATTTTAGTAATATCTGTTCCTCATTTTCAGGCCTTCTCCTCGTGATTATATGTTTAATTTTGTCGCAAAATATTTTGCAGATACCTTTCTCCTGACTTTTAAATTTCCATTAGTTGTTAACAATTACCAAGTAAATACAGTATCTCAACTAATGTGCCAGTTGTTAGACAGCATAGAATTTAGCTTTTTAAATAACACTGTACAGGTGAAGGGGAGTCAAAGAACAAGCTATCAATGGTACCCTGAAATGGTACAGGGAAGAAATAATCTCCTGTAGTTAATTCGGTTGGTTTGTAGTTAATAAATTGAGGCCCGACCTAATTTCTATAGTAGTTTGTGAAATATTCAGTATCTTATATATCTTATTAACATTAACAAAGTCAGTATTTCTTTTCTCTGATATGAGCTCCGTTCTGTGTTCTCTTGCTACCTTCTTTAGTGAGCCATGACTATTATTACTTTTTATACTCTAATAGCTGGCTGCTGCCCAGCAGCCCCTGACCTCTTCAATTCCCTCTGCTTCCCAAGGCATAAGATTGGAAGCTGACATTGCTGCAACTTTCACAAGGTAAATGAACCTGAAAGTCTAAGAAAACCTTGTTAAATGCCTCAGAAGCAGAAAAAATAAAATAAAATAAAATCAGAAATGTAACACAGAATCCTTGATCAACCAGTGCCTTAGGACAAAAATCAAACCAGAACTATGAAAGAAAAATAACAGTAACAGTGCAAAAATTATCACAATTTTTTTTATGCTTGGAAACCTAAGGCTAACAGTAGTCTAAAAGCTGTGAAGGAAAAAGAAAACTAGATATTTTGAAATTGATGTAATGTATCATCCTTAGATAGTTATATAATTTCTTTATTTGGAGAAGAAGGTCATAAAAATAAATATTAATATGATTTTTTTGGTCCAATCACATAAAGAGTTGTCACATAAATGGTTGAATTTCTTCCCGTAGCTACATTGATTTTTTAGCAAAAAGGCAACAGACACTTTTTAATGATTTTTTATCAGTTGTAGGAAGTGAAGTACAAACTGGAACATTTTGTATATATCTGTCTAGAGCCTGTCATCAAAGACTCAGTGCTAGTGGTTTTGTTTTCATCTGGGGATACAGGCTAAAACAAGCAAATTCAGGACTCTCTATGCCATTCTCTATGGTGCATTACAGATTGAAATTCCCTTTAAAGACAATAAAGGTGTCCTAGGTTACAATGTAAAATGTGCCCAAAGTATGTATTCTATCACCATCTACATGAAATGTTGAAACTAAGTTGTGCACCACTGTTTCCCGTGCCCCCTTCCTCCAGACTCTCTTCTGTTAATGGCCCATCAATGCCCTGCTGCATGACTCATAGATAACTCTCCCCAAGAGCTATCTCTGTTTAATAGGCAATCAAGGACCCATTACAAAACTGATAAAATGATATCAGTCCATTGTGAGATGCTCCACCCAGGGGGAGGAGCCAAGCATTCCCACCTGGATATAATCTGGGCCTTGGGACAGCACAGGCAGCCTTACCCACTGGATTCCCAGAGGACAAGAGCTACCAGACCTTTCTCAGGAACACTGCTTCAACAAGACCACTTCATCTGGACTGCTACCACCACGGTTTCAGGTTGTATTCTGACTCTGTCAGTGATCTTTTGTACCATTGCATGTGTTTTATTTTATTTTACCTTTTTTTTTCCTCTCCTATTAAATTGGTTTTTTTCTGACTTGGAGTCTCTTGCTGGTTTTGCCTTCAAGCCAGCACAAAAGGACAAATTGCTGCAAAGATGGACAGTTTTCTATACCCCATTGACTTGGTCATGGCATTCAAATATAAGATTCCTAACATTTTTGAGACAAATATTCGAATACAAAACTTTCACAAGTTCCTATGATTTTTTTTAACAATTTGTATTTTTAATCTGTGCACAAAATAAAGCCAAGAGATTACTTGAAACTACTGTTTGCCTTCTGTCTTACTGGTGTCTGTCAGTGCATACTTGTATTAGTAGTGAATGGAAAGAATTCAAATCATTTCCTCTTGTTAATTTTTTAAATTGTTAATTTGTTAATATTTAATGTTATGAAAAAGAATATAAAATTGTTTAAAGTGCCCCCCCCAAAATTAATCATTAAAGCCTCACAAATCTTTGGATTTGTTCCACAAAGCTGAAGTCACTATGTCCAAATTTCCAAGGACATTGTCATATTACTCTTTATATATTATATTACGTCTTAGAATACAGTGCACACTGATTTGAACATTTTTGCAATGAATAAAGTTTCCTGATCTACAAATATTTCCATTAGACTGACAAGAAGAAAAAAATTATACTAGTCCTGCAGTGTTCCACACCCATTTTTATCATGAGAAATCACGAGTATATCTTCTCATAGGAACTGTAAAATAAAACTTTTGCATTCATACTAAACCCTGATGCTAATACTAGTAAGTGTTTATGCTCTGCTCACAGTTTTTAACAGGTCTTCTTTTGCAAATTTCCCCAAATTTTGGTAGTCAGAAAAAAGTCAGGACTGTTGATCAAAAACTGTAGAAGTTGAGGGGGACTTCCTTGATGTATCATTCTTTAGTAGACCATATTCCAATACCAGGCAATGTCTTTTCAAAACCGTTCAAGAATACAAAACTCTAATCTATGGCAACTTATTTCTTCAATATTAGCAAGAAAAGGGTATTCATTTTGGCCTTTTGAGATTTTTTTTTAGTTTATTTAGTATGAAAACAATTGCTCAAAAATATCAGAGGGGAATTACTATTTTTAAGAAAAATCAGGAAATTACATATAAACTCTTATTCTGTGTCTATTAAGTATACAGAGTACTGGGAACATTTTATTTTAATTCCAAGATTCATTTCAAATTGTAATTTTCAAAGAACATTATTTTAAAACATTATTTTTTGTTCAAGTTATATTTAAAGAAAATATCTAACATATTAGTAAAACTTATCTTGTCTTCAGCTTTTGCTAGACATTTACGCATATTGTAATGTATAATAATGACTTGTTACCTGTATGGATGCTTAAATTAAGTTCATTAAACAAAGAATAAGGATTTTTGTCCCTAGCGGGGGGGAAAAAATGCTACTAGAAAAAAAAAAGCACTAGCACTGAACAAGGATTTAAATTTTGTCACAAATTAGCATGAAACTCAGTAACAAGAAAATGAACAAAGCCAAATAATTCCCCCAAAAAGTCACAGAATTTATCACATACTTGTGGGAATCTTTCAAGTAATTTAAGGAATTTAGTCTTGCCTCAGTTCATATTCACTGTGTGCAAGACTCATGTGTTGATTTTGTTTAATTAAAAATATGAACTTGAAAAGTAATGGTGTGCTTTGCTTTATTTTTCACAGCTATAATTTCCTCACTGAAATTAAAGCAGGTGCTTGTGCTTAGACTATTTACCTTTTAGCATGGTTTTCACACATACTTGATTGCTGATTTAAATATATATATTACTCTTAACTTTTTTACTTTTACTAATGATATCAACGTATATGCTAATGCACTTTTACTTTTAAAAAAGACAAAAGAAAAAAACTAATTTTTTCTTAGTAAACAGTATCAGATCAGGAAAAACAGGCACATATCATCTTAATGAAGTAAACCAGGGAAGGTTGAAATCTTAACAACATTAAACTATAACATATTTGTGTATATCTCCTTCAAAACCTAGTTTTATTCCTTAGGGAATTATATTTGTTTGTTTGTTTGTTTTAAAAATTTCTAATTAGCAGCCCTGAATTCAGATACCAATAAAAAGAATGGTGCAGAATAAAATAATGAAGGCAATGTCTAAAAAAAAAAAAAAATAATCATATGACATTAACCGTGTATAGTTGAAACTGAAAATTTATTTTGAAAAGTAGTAAGAATTCAAACATATTATTACACAAATGTCTATGTAATCCAATATATTTGTATGAAGCAGATCTTATTGGACATAACATGATTTTTGCTCACAGTAGACTGACTATCTATTAATTATGCATTTTTCTTTCATTGTGTCTCATAGTCAAACCTTCTAGGGAGAAAACAAACAAGCAAGCAAGCAAACAAACAAACAAAAAGCTCATGCTTGATATCCTGAAGATAGTCTGTAAAACCTTATAATGTACAAAAAATTCCTGGCTCATTTTTTCTAAGTAGTTTCTCTTAGAGCTGCTAGCCTTTTCCAAGCAACATACATGGTTATCTAAACTGCTAATGGATTCGATAACTTCATTGTAAGTTAAATTAACATTTTAATTTCTGTATTATTGCTACCGTGTGTTCATTGAACTAACAACAGAAGCACAAACTTTACAAATATTACAAATATATTGAAGGTACATTTAGATATATTTCTTTATCTTCTCATTTTGTAAATAATTAATAATGTAGATAAACCAATATAAAAACCAATATAGCTTGTGAAATGATGTAATAACTTTTTTTTTTGTTTTTTGTTTTTTGTTTTTTGTTTTTTTTTAGGTGGTAGGGTGTATTTATTGTGCAGCCATCAAGTCACTGCATGACTGCTAATTTTTATACTTTCTTCTCATGCTTCTTCTGAAAGCAAGATAGCTGTGCATCCTATAATTCTTACCTCACTTTTTAAGTAGCAAATATATCCTGAAACCTGAAGAAAAGACAAAGTGCAATCCATATGAAGTAATATTTTTATGACAGAATGCTTCTTCTTACAATTTCTAATTTCAGCATATTCTTCATATTACCTTGCTACTGGCTATTGAATTCTTAAAATAATTGACACACAACCTGTGTTTATATGTAGTAAACACTTCAGATTATGCAGAATTCACCAGTCTAATACATAGTCTAATTAATGTCCAATCTCCTTAGGAATGTAAGTGAATTTAAAATGTGGATTTAAAAGCCAAAAATAGTTGTATTGACTGAATTAATTATTAGTCTGAAAGTTTTGCTTGTTGACACATATTGGATGAGCACTTGTGTTAGAAGCCTACAGACATATTTCAGCATGTATTTCTTATCTACAGTAACCCAAACAGCTGGGAATCAAAATATTTTTTTTCAAGGGATAGAAATTAGCTCAAAAAAAACCCTGAAAAATGTTCAAGAAATAATTAACTGTGTTCAGATGGCACCATAGCATAGTAAGTCAGCTGTTTGCTTTCCACACCCATAAGGCCCCCCTACTCAGCCTATACACGTTTTTTTCCTATGTTATCATGGTCTCAAATGGCAAACACAGCACAAATAGGTGACATTATATAGCTGCTCAAGAGAGAAGGCAGGCAGAAGCATTTGTGGCAAAAAGACCTTCATATCTGTCTACTAAGTGCCTGTGTGCCAGACCCAGACAAAGAGAGCTGAATCGACTTGTCTATTACATTCCTGAATCTGATCACATTTCACATGCCCAGTTTGATATTCATTGCCTGCCTGCCAGGTGTCTTTTCTCACCTTATCTTCTTCCTTATAGCACTAAGTCACTGCCACCTTTCCATTCTAGATTGTAGTTTTTCAGTGTGTTTTGTATCTACTGATCAATTATTTTTAAAAAATGCCTAAGAAGAAGCAGTGCAGTCATGGAAGCTTCCTGCAGTCAGGAGTCACATGCTTCAAGGCATATTCTTCCCCAGTGCTCCAGAAACTGGGTCTCTATCAGTATCTAATCCCACACATTTGTCCTGACAGCCTTCAAAACCATGACAAGTGGTCAGATGATTGCCCAAACCACGAGCTCTAGGAAATGAGACAAACCTAAAGATAGCTTTATGAATTTGCAGTTCAGGGAGAGAAGTCAGAAAAAGCAAATGTCCAGACCAGAAGGATCCAGGCAGATAATATAGACAGGCACCATAGAAGGATCTGGGCTCACAGGATGAGCTAGTTTGTGGTGGATATTTATTTATTTATTTATTTATGAGAGAGGTGAAAGTCTTCAGAACGTGAGGAAATTACCCAAAATATTTTCATGGCACTGAGCAAAACCAAAATACTACTATACCATTTTTGCCTTTATAATCATGCTTCAAATCCTTTCCTCCTCCTTATTCTGAGGTGAATTTGTCACAAAAGGTCTCAGAGAACAAAAGAAGACAGCAGGAGTATAGCGTTCCATCAGACTTGCATGGATCTAAAAGGAAGATTTAGAACTTTGTGATTGATCACCTGAAGCAAAGAATAAAAATAAAAATAAATAAATTTAAAAAAAAAAGTAGAATATATTTTAAAGGAGCAGGTAAAGAGAGATAGGATGTGATGGGTAGAAGGGGAAACAGGAAGAAGTAACTAGCTATTCAATCTCAGCAGAACACAAGTTACCACCCCTAGGCAGGGTGCCACCAGTCATCTGTTCTAGATGACATGGTAACGCCCAACTCTTGATTGTTTTCTGCAAGCAATATGGAATTCCCATGCTTGTGCTTCAGCAGGCTACCCCTGGTCATAATATTGGCAGATGGTTTATGCAACTGGGGTGTCCTGGTTTAGGGACAAATTTGGCACAAAACCCCTGAATAGGATCCCTCTGGGAAGCAAACCCAAGGGGCCACTCCCTCCAACCGGTCCAGTAATAAACTTCTTTGAAGAAAAGTGGAAAAAACTATTTTACTAAACAAATGAAGTGCATACAAGTATAAAGAATGAATAATATGAAACAATAAAACCTCTCCTTCTGAAGTGAGATGGCAAATTGAGAAAGTCCTTGCCGTGGGTGTAGCTCGGCTCTCTCTCAGTCTCTCCTCAGTCCCAGGCCCTCCGGCGCTGCTGGAAAATGCCGAGGTCCAGGCCCCGGTGGGCTGCAGGTGCAGCCCCCAGTGCTCCCCTGGGTTTTCTGTCCAGAGCAGGTTTAGACAGTTCCAAAAAAAGGAAAAAAACAGTCCAGGGAACTTCTCTGCCCTAGCTAGCTGAAACTTACTAAAAGCAAAAAGATCTCTGTCGTGCAGTCTCTCCAAGCCTCCGAACACGCTGTCCGCAGAAGAATGTGGAGGAGTCAGGCAGTTTTCTCAAAACAAGCTCTGCGCTTCTCCTTGCTCTTAGAACCAGTCTTAAAGGCACAGGACTCAATATACAGCACAAACAGAACAGACGATTGGGGATACAGACATCATAAAGTCACCCTAGGACATGGGGTCATAAAGATTTCTGACTATAACTCTCAAGCAAGTTCAAAAAACCAAATGTTGTCCAGTGTTGTAGTGCATTAATTTGTTTTATATTGTGTTTCATTTTTATATTGGGTTTTGTAACGTTTTCTTCGGTATCCTCTGTTCCCCGTGGAAACTGTATCACGTGGTTTGTCCCTGCTCAGCTGCGCCCATCCTCCCAGGCTGGAATGTAACCCAGCTCTGTTCTGCTCCCACCTTGTCCCTGATTTGGTAGCGGCTTGTCCCTGCCTCTAGGCCCTGCCCCCTGGATAAAAGCCCTGGGAGGGAGGGACGGAGGCAGGGCGCTCTCTTTTGGTCAGGACGGGATGGGGAAGGAGCTAAAAGAGCTACTGGGCTCCGGTCTCTGCAAGGGCAGAACCCCCCAAAATAAAGTCCTGATTCCCCCCGAGAGAAAGAGCAGACTCTCTGCCTTTTGTCATCGACGGTCATCTGGGTCTTTCTAAAGAACCACCACAGACGAGAACACCATTTTTCATGAAAATACTGCACTATGATTGTAGTGGTTTTAATTTAATAAAACCGGGCGGAAACACCAATTAATGTAGGGGTTTTAGTGTTAATATTTTTGTGGGAGGGAGAGATTAGGAGAAAAATAAAGAAAGCAGGCTTAAGCTTAAAAATGAACAACAACAAAAAAAGTTTTATTAACACACACTGAAAGAATAGAAAAAAAAGAAAGCTGGAAAAAAACCTAAACCAGAATGAAACATTAAAAGCACGCTTCTTTCCTCTTACAAACTATTAACTTTCTTATTGAACAACATAGAAAGACACAATTTAGGATTTTCAGTCAGTTTCACTACTTAGACATAACTACACATTATTTTAGGAGAAGAGTCCTTCTAAGATCTTTTATGAAGATGTTTGCTCACACACACATCCGCTGCCGCCCGGAGTTTTCGCAGACTGTGATGTTCTATTTGCAGAGCTTCTCAGTGTATCTATGCTATTATTTATTAATACTTCTTCTTATCTAAAATTATCTTTGTCTCAAAAGGCTGAGACCTCCTTTTTGACCCAGGAGTGGGGGTTTCGAAGTTCCCAAATAAATCTCTATTACAACAGTCCTTAATTTTGATTAGAATAGCATTCTACCCAAAATAATACTAAGAATGCTGCAAAGACCATTTCTTCATAATTTACCTTAGAAGAGTCTGGTTAAAAATGTCCACTTCTTCAATCCTATTCTAATATTATTAGTTCTTTCACTTCTCATCTAACTGACTTCATGCAGTGTCTGTTCCATGTACCTTCTGTTTTTCTTCTTTCTTCTTTCTCTCAAGGAAGAATTGTGCTTTAAAAGTTCTGTATTGCTAAGAAAGGGTTAAATTTTTTGCCCGGGCTTCCAAAGCCACGTGCACTTGCCAAGCTGGTGAAGGAAACCAGCAAATGTCTCTTTTTCCACCCCTTGGTCTCATTTAAGGCAGTCCAGCTCAGAGTTGTTATGGAGCTGCAGGCTTGCTTTCTCCGCTGCCAGCGGTGATTAGGCTGGGCCATGTTTTGGCCCCTTCTGCCGTGGTCTGAGCACATGGCCCCGCACTGCCGAGCTGCAGCTGCCCCTCTCCCCTGCCCGCCAGCAAGGGAAAGGGGCTCAGCCGGCCCAGGCTCTCTCTGTGCGGGCAGCGGCCCCCAGACCCCGGCCAGGCCCGGCCCGGCCGCCCAGAGAGGCAGCAGAGCCCGACCCGGCCGGGCCCGGCCCGATTACCACGTTACCTCACGGCAAGCCACCGAAGCAAGAGAGCGGGCGGTCTCAGCAGATTAGTTTTAAATGTTCCTTCCAAAGTCGCAGTGACACTTCTCATTGGTAAACTTAGCTGTCAATATCCCGGCCTGCTTTCTGATAGGTTCTTGTCCTCCTCCCCCCAACCTACACCACGGTTAGGGCAGGGAAAAAACATTTTACATTTCTCTATATCTAGAAAACAAAATTGTGCTAACCTATGATAATGATACTCTTCAAAATAATAAAGTGAGTCAGCAGACATATCTTCAGTGTAACAAGCATTAATTTTATCAAAATATCAATTTAGATTTTTTTGTCTCCACATTTTGTTTCTCATATCGCTTCTTTACTAGGTGCAAAGCCTGCTGTATTCGTTCGATATTTAATTTCAACTGATTACACACACAAAAAATATTAAACAATAGAATGTAAATATATGTCTTATTGATTTTACTTTGTTGGTGGTGGTTTTGGTTTTGGTTTTTTGTTTGTTTGGTTTGTTTTGGTTTTGTTTACCATGTGTTAATTATGGCATTACAGTAGTGAAAAGCACTTGTGAAAAGCACTGAGGAACAGCGTGGCTTAAAAGGTAATTCTACGTATGCAGCCATTTTTTTAAATGATAAGACAGGTTGATTCAGTAGTAAGATTCCCCATGGGTTCTATACTTACTGAATTGAACTAAACTGAACAAAAATATGTGTTTGCAGTACAGAATCTAAATCTTGCTGTCCACATTTTACTACTGATGAGAGAATTAACACCATTAATCTATTCTCCTGACTAATCTTTTCAATTACCATATTAAGAATATCATAAGCTTTATGCCAAAAGATTCTGTTAGCTACGGTTCTTTAAAAAAGATCTGTAGGGACAAACTGTTAATTTGAAAATTATCATTCTAGACTTTAATAAATCTATCATTCAATAGTGATTATATATATTTACAGCAATTACAGCCATGATGTTTTCAGTCAGTTTCAACTTGCCAAATGTAACTGCTCAAAATAAAACCCACTTCAGAATGTCTGCATGTTCATTCAAGTTTTGATGGTAAATTGTTTGTCCAAGTTAAAAAGAAAGAAAAGAATGTTTTGTTTTGTTTTTACGAAGGTCTGCTGACATTGGAACTGTCAGAATAACCAAAAGCAGGCATGGGCTGTTTTCCTTCGTGAACTAATTAAAGCAAGATAAGACATAAAATAGAATGCTGACTGGCATTTTATTCAACAAGTTTGAATGTTAGACCTTTTGGAAATCAACAGAACAGAAAAAAAAAAAAAAAAAAAAAAAAAAAGGCAACCCTATTCTGACATTATTTTATGAGCCAGATTCTACTCCAATTTTAAATATTATGTGTGATAATTACACAATGCTAAAGAAATGTATTCAAACATCATTACAGTAAGTCTTAAGTGCAATTTCCCTCAGATATGAATAAATGAAATCTGAGTCTCAATGTACCACCGTCAGATAGCGAAGTCTCTTCCCATGATTCATAACCTCCCTCACTCCCTCCCTGTGAGACAAGCACTCCCTTCTCAGGCCTGAAGGGGTGGGGTGGGCAGAGGCTTCTGTTACTGCCATGTGCTTGAAGTATTGCAGACAGACAAGTCCTCAGGAGAACGCATATCCTTTTTTCCCCTGCTTGAGGGTGCCACTTCATAATCTCATCCCATAATCTGCCAGGGCAGAAGGGTGAGGAACTATTCAGAGAGACGGTCTGATAATTTTAAAAGGAACATATTCCTGGCTTCCAGAATAGCCTAGGAAAAATGAAGTTTAGGAATTTATTTGCCAAAATCTCTCCCAAAGAATTCAAGTGACTGAGGTACAGGTTAGCGTGTGACTTTTCCTCTTAATTTTGAATAAATAGATGACCAGTTCATCAGTTTGTTTAGCAATCATTTTCAAAGGGAATTGCTTTTCCATTGCTCCTATGGGCCCTGAGGTCAGTGGTTTGGAAGGTCTACTGACAATGGCTCGTTAAAAATATATATTCACATTCTTTGATAGACTTGCATAATAAAGTAAAGGCACAAAATATTTGTCATATTTCACCCCTGGCTCAGTTTATGAGAAGTTTAGTTTAATTTTAGTTTTCATTATGTTCAGCAGAAAACTATCTGTAGCTTTAATTAAAAAAAAAAAAAAAAATTCTATTCCTCGGCAAGTTATACATCAAGTTATAAGCTTACCCTTTAAATTTTCCTTCTCATTATTTTTGTGGTTTTGGTTTGTGGTTATTTTTGGGCATTTGTGGTTATTTGGACTTGTAGTATTTTTTTTATGTAATAAATTTCCAAATTTGAATGGTAAAACATTTATAAATTTAGATGAATATGGCAGGTGTATAGTCAGCTGTTCTATTAATTATTTCTTTTTAAGTTTAAGATTATTAATTTTTAACACCTGCCTTGTTTTATAATGAATAGTCTTATTGAAACAAAACTGCAGGTACCCAGCAGCTAGTACATTCATTTTACAGGATAGCAAATGTTTCCAAAACAAATGATTCAGTACTAATGTAAATCTCATTTTGCTAATACTGAAATTATAACATGCCTGGAACTAAATATTACTCTTAAAAATTTTTCATTTGAAATTATTTAAAATTGTTATTCTTGTTAAAACTTTCCTTTTTAGCTGCAGTTTAATTTCACAAGTAGCACTGCTTCCATGAGCCAAATAATTTGGGCATTGTTAAGAGGCGTTTTTTGCCCAAGGTAATTGCTATTCGGCTAATGGTCTATTTGGAAGCTATTGTAAGTTGAGCAAAAAGTAATCGGCAAAGTGAAGAAAATCATTTTCTTGCAAATCAGACTTCACAAATGGTAGCCTAGGGCCTTAGACCCGAAAAATCTCATCTATATATGTGCTTAATTTACACATGACTAATACAGCTGCAAAGACAAGGCTATCTGCTTGTTTTTGTTTATTTTGCCTTTTCTGCTACTCAATACTTGCTCCTCCTATGTAATAAATATTGGTGACTTCCAGACCCTTAGTGGATATTCAAGATGAGGGTGTACTCTCTTTTAAGTAAATGTGCTAAAGTCATGGTTATGCTGTGGGTTTGTTTTGGTTTTTTGTTTGTTTGTTTGTTTGGGGGTTTTTTTATTTTTGTTGTTGTTGTTTGTTTGTTTGTTTTTCTTCAAATTGCCTATAAATACATTTTTGAACGTTTGGGGGAAATCGGTAGTATGTAGGCTGTGAGTGTCACTCTGAGTAGAATGACACAACTTCTTCAAAGTAGCAAGGTTTTAGTGTTTCCCAGAGGAAGTCTACTACACTTCAATCTCCTCTGGAAGTTATTTCTGAAGTTTGACCTTCTGGCTGATATTTTTAAAAATTACTTCCATTGTTGTTTTTATATTACATAATCCTAATGTGCACTTTATACACACTGGCATGTACTCACAGGCACAAATACATCCAAGCTATCAGATATCCAATAATTAAATGTCTGTGTGAATAAAACATATTGATTGAAGAATTAATGAATATCAGAAATTAAATGGTGCTGCCAAGATTAGCAATGAAAGAGTATAATGAATTTAATCTTGAAGATGAACACTGATTACATGGGAAAAAAAAAAAAAAAAAAAAAAAAAAAAAAAAAAAAAAAAAAAATTTAAATGTTTCTCAAAAGTCAGGAAGCTTGATTAAAATATATATGGTCTTCTGGTTCAAGTGCCCTTGAGTGGATACTTGCAGATATATGCAATCTATATCTTTTAGGAATAAAAAAAATTAAAATATTTATTCCTGACTATGATGAAGATTTTTTTAAATGTCTTTGGACAATTACCCTTTTCTTAAATCAGTTGGTTTTGCTAGAAGCTTTATGAATAGAACTGCTTTTAAGACTTGGCAATATTTCCTGTAACATACATTTTTGTGAAGAAGCAAATTACTTTGCTTCCTCAAAGTCATTAAACACAGGAGGAAAAAAAAAAAAAAAAAAAAAAAAAAACACCCACACAAACACTTTTTTGAAAACTGCAAAACTTAAACACTTGAAGTTTAAAAAATTTGTTGAACTTAGAGTATTGAAGGAAATAAAAAGAGATAAAAGAGGCCAAAAAATAGTTTCACAGAGTTTTTAAGAATATAATGAGAAAATTAGACAATTTGTAGCATTCAATGCACAGGTTTAAAGACCTATCTGTAGAAAAATAGCTGTCTGATTAAAGCAATCCTAGAAAACACAACATAGTGTCTGTCTTCCTTTTAGTTTATGGAAGATTTAAAAGAAGTAAATGATGAGTGGGGGTTTTTTTTTCTTTTTTTTTTTTTTTTTTCCTTTTCTTTTCTTTTCTTATCCTAGAGATAAGAAAATAGTGCTGTACATGGACAAACAATATAAGTGCAGTGGTGACCTGAGCAGTGCTTACACAGGGTCAAGACCGCCTCTGCTCCTCACCCCACCCCCCCCCAGCAAGGACGCTGGATGACCACATGAAGTTGGACGGGGATGCAGCTGGAACAGCTGACCCAAACTGACCAAGGGGATAGTCCAGACCATATTGTATCATGACCAGCAACAAAATCTAAAGGGAAGAAGGAAAGGCCTCGAGGGGGAAGACAGAATATTTTACAAACATACTTATTAGAGACACCTTGTAAAATTAGCCAAGCAGGACAAAAATAAAGTAGGTGAGAAACAAGGTAACATTGTTTCCTCTCTGTCTACAAAGATAGTCTGATATTTAGAGCTAGTATCTTCTTTTAGAAAACTAAGAAAGAAGTTAAAAAAACCCTAGTACTCTACAATATTCATAGATACTCTAAATAGTTACAAATCTGTGCAATCTTTCTCACTTTCACATGAATGTGTAGAAGTGGCTAAATGGTTCATAACCTGAACTATTAAGTGACATGTATTGGTAACAACTTTATACTTTTGTAAAAAATGTGTCTATACTTATAAGGCATGAACATGGAGGATGTTAAATAATAAAAAATATTTTGTGCTGATGCTTGATATAATGTCCTTTAAGTTGCACAATACTGACTATTTATATCTATATGTTGACTATATACATAAATATTGACTAAATTCTCTGTGTTATCTGTTCCCCAGTAAGAAGCAAAATGTATGTTAAAGGGTGGTAACCTTAGCAAAAATACCATCAGGAGATAGTATTTGGACATTAAATATATAGTCCGTTGTGAATTCCAAAGCAGAACAGGGAAAGTAGTGGTACTACTAAGTAATTCTTAAGAACGTTAATATGATCACAGTGTTTGATATTCATATGCAGTTTTATCTCCCCCTAGTGGAAGGATTTCTGTGGGATGAAACATCTGATTTGCTCCATATTCCCTCATTTCTGCATAACAATGCACAACTGAATTAGGTTTCTATGCAACAGAAGTTCAGGCTCATTGGATAAGATATAATTTTTCACGGTAGTGTATAACATTATCTTTCCGTCAGTGAAAACTTTACTGAATAGCATTAAGATTATGCAGACTCTTCCCACCCCCCCACCCCCCCCCAGATAATTAGCAGTTTAAATGACTGTGGGAAAGGAGTACATTCTCACATCTATAGGCAGTTTATTTGTATGATTTCAAATTACATTTTAAATATTATTTCTAGTTATCTGTTTTTCAGAATGATGGGGCAACATGCATTTTTTTAAATGTTAGGTCATTAAAATATTAAAAGGGACTTTAATTCCATGGCCTATAAGATCACTCTTTTTCTTTCTCTTCTCTCCAAAAGAAAAAAAAATCTCTGAGAAGTTAGCTTGAAATTCTCCCATAAATTATTAAACAGTCTGTATAAGGGATTAAGATGCAAAGTTTAACTTCAAAAATCGGAGTAATTGGGTTAGGTTGAAAAAGCTTTAAACTTTTTGTCTTTAAATTTTAGAAAACTTTTGAATCATTCCTACATAGGCTAAGTGGAAAACAACAGAACATTAGACTGAGCAAGCTAGATATACTAGAGTGACAATTCACTAAAAATAGCATCCAAGGATAAGTTCCTTCACAAAACTAACTGTCTGAAAAGTTATTTAATACATAGCTGACAATAAAGAATTTTTTGTGGGACTACATTTCAGGTGTTTTAAGCATTAACTAGTTAGGTATATTGTTGAAAAAGTTATTGAGTGGAGAGTTTGTCATAGCAAATCACCCACATAGGAATTTTCATGAGACAGTTTTTACATATATTTTGAAAGGCTGTAGAAATCTATTCTGTCTCCTGTCTCATAACCAGCTCTCCCCAGTTTATACACAAGGCAAGACTTTCTGTAACATGGAGTATCCTTTTGACCAGTTTAGGTCAGCTGTCCAGGCTGTGCTCCTTCCCTTCTTCCTGTCTAACTTCTCATTGCCAGAGATTGAAAAACAGAAAAATCCTTGAGTTAGGGTAAGAACTGTTCAGTAATAACTAAAACATTGTATTATCAACATTATCCAAAACCACAGCACTGTATCAGCAACCAAGAAAATTATCTTAGACAAAACCAGATGACCTCCAATTCTCCCTTCTGAGACAGGAATCTTCAATTGAATTTCTCATTTATTTGTTTCTGTATTTGTATAAGTTCAAGTAGAATATGAACTGAATAAATACAGAACTAAAATCATGTAGAGGTAGAGGTTTGTTTGTCCTGGAAGAGAGGAATTAAGAAGTGGAAAATCTAAGGAGAAAGCTACTTTCTTTCTTCATGGTCTCCAATGTCTGGCAATACAGAAAATGGACTAGATTTTTACGAGGTACAGAGCAAAAGAACTGAAGGCGGTGCTGCCTGACTTGTTGCTGTTTCAGCAGTCAAAAGAAAATTGTTTTGGACCTGCTGCCATTTTTGATGATTGGCTTGTATAGTTTGCCTGTCCACTTCCTATATTCAAGGTTCATTCTGTCATTCATAACTAGAGGCTGGTCATCTACTGACTACTTACAAAAACAGCTGATAAATTTCATGGGCTTACGGTAGCAATTATGTTAACCAGGCCTAGCTTATCCCAACTACCACCGCAATTATTAAGCATTACTAAAAAAGGCAGCTGTCCACAAGTCTTCTGCAAATGTGCTCTGAACCCTGTGCCCCTATAAGGTGAAAATGTTTATAAATTCCTTATGGATTAATTATTTCAACAGTTAATTTAATGCAATTTCTCAGATGAATTGAAAATTACTTGAATTATACTAATATATGAATGTTTGTATTTGTGTGACCTATTAGATAAATTATTTGGGGGAATTAAATGTCTCTATTCACCTAAACCTCTTAAAAATTATATGGGGAAATACCCAAACAAAAGCCAATTAATTTTTCAGTGTTTTAAAAAATTATGAAATTAAACTGGTATCTATAGACTCTGAGTTGCTCAGGAAGACATTCTGTCTAGGTGACAAGTCCTCCTGACACTTTTGCCTGCTCTGCCTCTCCCCAGTGTCCTCTCCACCTGAACTGTGCTGGACAGATGTCTTGGTGGGCCTGAATGGTAAGTTAACAAACTGCCTCATAAACTGAAGTGTGAGAAATCTTAAATTATGTGGGTTATTTTCCATCTATTTCTGGGCTCAGCATTCTATATTATACTACATATAACAATATACAGTATCTACGCTTCTATTGCAAAATTGTACATAAACAGGGAAAGTACCTTGGTGCTGGAATTCAATAAAATATACTGCTATGATCTGCTGCAATGATCTTTTGAACAATTTAGTCTGTAATAGCTGGTTTTCTCTGAGAAAATTCCAAATAATTATTTGAGCATTAACATTGACCAGAGGTAAATAATTCTAGATATTTACATGCTTTGAAAAATAAGATAATTCAATTTTAGGAACACTTTTTTTTTTTCTCTCATTTGATGGTTTTGTGAGTTTTATCATTTTGTGTCTGTTTACTTCATAACCCAAACTCAATTAATTTATTAATAGTGTTGTAAACCATGAGGATGAGACATGAAAATGTAGCAGGATGGTGACATGTAACTATCCAATATATATTATGGTGTAAAAGGCTATGCCTGTGAGGTGAGGATGCCTTGCATTGCATCCATCATTTCTGGCACAAAGGGTATTTTGCTTCAGTCTCAGTTCCATGTTGTGAGGAACAGTGCTAGTTCACCACTCCACTGCACATGCAAATTTCCTTCCAGAGGGAGGAAATAAAAAAATATGTTCTAGCAGGTCTCTTCGTGGAGATAATTGAAGCATATTTTCCTTGCAAATGAAATGAGGCCAACTAGTCCAATCTGCCTAGAGCAGGATGTACTGAAATGCAGATCCAGCCGCAGGGTGTGCTGGAGATTTCTGGATGTTACACTGTGAAAAATAATTGAAGGATTTTTATGAGGTGTATAAAAGCCTTAAAGCACCCATATTTCTTCACTAAGATTTATATAATGAAAAATTAAAGAGAAATATTCAAATTAGTTAGCAGAAAGGATGATAAAGAAAATACAGGAATGCATTTGTATAAATCATTCAAACGCAAGAAAAATATAACAAACAGCATTCAACTAGCTCCAGGTTTTTTGCTGACAAAAAGAGAGACAGAAACCCCAAGAATACTGTGATTACCTCAGAATTCTTGGGTCAAGATTTTAAATAATTTAAAGCTAGAGAATATTTCCTTAATACCTGAAATAACTGTTGAAATCTGTTCACAAACACGACACAGTTACCACTCATTAATTGTCTGAGACACAAGTGCTGAATAGAAGTGATATTGTAGATCAGAAATGAAGTGTGGTGGTTAAGCTATATGTGAAAAATTTACCAATATATTCCACATAATGATTAATTTATGCCAGATTAGTAAATCTCATACGTTCAGAAACACTTATATTTGTTCTCAGCTATTATATTTTTAATTATATTCCAGTTTAATAACCTTAAAAAACCCATAAATTTTCCCATAATTAATAAAGTAGATAGTATATACTGATAACTTCATTATCCTTACCAAGTGCAAAACCCTTGTTCAGGTTAGTTATTTTAGGAGTGGATTTTATTTTTCTTTGAGACCATTGGCTGTTCCACACTTCTTTCAAGGCTTTATAATTATAATATTCAGCATTCCCTGTTTTTGAAAGTTAGTGATAATGTCAATAAAGTTGAACTATATTAACCAGTTTAACACTGAAATATTGTGATTAATGCATATATATATGTGTGTGTTTGAATTCTTTCAGATATTAGGAAAAAACATGAGAATATCAGCATTTACTTGCATAATGTGGTATAAAATGATGAAAGCTGATGAAATTTTAACATAACATTTATATGACCCCTTAAATACAGATAAGTATAGTTTATGAGCTAGACACCCACATGTGCATTTGCATTTCCCTGGGCCTGGAGACTAAGCAGAACAGAGCTAATCCAGCTCTATTATGCAAAAGAACAGAATTTCAATGGCTTGTTTATGTTTCTGTATTTGTATAACATATGTTGAAGAAATATCTGCTGACAAAAGAATAAAAAATATTCATAAATTCATTTGTTTCTCACTTAATTCCTGAATTTATATGGAGATTTACTCAAAACATTAAGTGGGATTATACAATTTACTGCTCAGTGTTTTTTTAAGGAAAAGACTCTTTCTGTCCTTTGGTAGCTTCCTCACTGCATTATTTTTTTAACATGAACCAATAGGAAAGAAAATAATATAAGTATTATGCCAGTTTATTTTTGCTATGATGTTTCTTAAACTTTTCACTGCCCACAACAGTAAAAACTCAAAACTTCTTCACTGTCAAATGTAGTTATTGATTCAAAAATTATCCATGCTCCAGAATACTTACACAGCTTTAGTACATTAATAAAATCAAACAAAGTGGTGGTTGAGCAATGTTCAATATTGTTGTGCTACAAAGTCACTTAATAAATGGTCAGAAATTTGAATTTAGGTCACCTCAAGTTCCAGTTAATAAAACTGATGCATTATGTATTTGAGCTAAAAGTAAAATCTTAAGAATTTGCAAGAAAATAAAAGAAGAGACTTAATCTCAGGAGTTTCTTGAACAAATGTATTCTGATAATATAAAATAACTCTATTTTTAAAATGCATAATGTAATGCATAATTTATTCTCTAAGCATAATGAAGACTACAGGAGGAATTTTGGTGCTGAAATATAATGTATATTAGTATACAGTTTATGAGTGAAGATAATAGTTTGATATTATAGTAAGTCAGGTTAGCATTAGAAGAATGTAGATAAAATTAGCATTTTTTAATGAGCTATTGGGGGGTTTTATACAATTCATTCTAAAAAGAATAAATTGTTCTGTTGGGAAATTTTGTTCAGCTGTATTTTGCTATATCCATATCACAGATCTGAATTTTTTAAATGCCTTGTCAAAATTTACTGTCCAAAATAAAGCATAGAAATTCTGAAAGGTCATTCAGGACACCTGCTATGTAGTTACATTAACATTCTATATGTTCTTACCATTACTGATATTATCATATTGCATTAAAGTCAACTTTTTCGACAGTGGTTCCTGTGACACCATACTCATTTAAAAAAGCAGAAAAGTCATTATGCTAAGCAAGTAATCACACAGTAAGAGAGAAAACTATCAAGGGTAGTTAATGCTTCAGGGCAAATCTGTTGCAAAAATTATGCTGGGAAAGAAAAACACAGACAGAAGCCAAATACATGATGTGCATTAAACTAAATACTGAAATGGGAGACATGAGAAGTGGGCACATTTTCCCTGAAGAAAATTTTCTACTAGCCTTTGGGTTGATGGAGATATCTCTTCCCGTCTCTTGAATGCACTGAAATGGCTTTTTCTGACTCAAATCCAACAAAATGGCTCCAGAACTCTGCTCATAAAATTTAGTACTCCTTTTATACATCTGTACATCTGCGTGGTCTTGTAGTAATTTCCCAATCTGCCTACTGTGTACTCCTTTTAATAATTCTGCTTTTAGAAAGCATATTTTAGGAAGAGTTTTGTGGGGTTTTTTTGTTTTGTTTTGTTTTGTCTTGTCTTGTTTTGTTTTTCCTATTTGATGGAGACAGGTGTGGTTTGGGTTTTATCCCAGTAAAGATCTCATACATGACATAACAGGATTATTTAGGGTATCTTCAGGATTAGATTGTATAAAAATTCTCCATCATTTGATGTCTTATATAAATGAAACTTGAGTTTACAGGACTGTTTAGCTACTTTATATAAGATAAAATTTTAGTAGCCGTTAAAAGGTTATTGCCACCATACAAACTGTTGTCATGCTACATTTTCTGTACAACATTTGGAAAACACATATTTGAAATACACATTGTTCTATGTGAAAGGGATTTGTTTCTTTGAGGATTATTTGATTTTTATATTGTTTAATTTACCTAAAAATATTTGCTGTCCGTATTCTCAGCCTTAATACCTTTTAGGGAATATCTCCTATTGTAATTAAACTTTGATTGTTGTATTTCCATTTTTCTTGACCAGTAAAAAAATCAAAATTACAATATTTAATAGCAGCTTCCACTCAAATTAGCTGAAAGGGGAAACTTTTTTCTATGTGTGTTGTGAACTGTAATGCTATTTCTGAGATTCCAACCATGTATCTGCAACTCAGTGATGAAATAAGTGTGAGTTTGTGCTTTGTGCATGCTATGCAGTGTGTTGGGCCTTATCAGGAGGATAAGTTCTAAAAATGTAAGTCGTATTATTTATTAAACTTTGTACTCAGACTCTTTCACATAAGAAACTCAAAACCTTTTCTCACCATTTACTAAGAGACATATAGAACCATAGAATGGTTTGCATTGGAAAGGACCTTAAATATCATCAAGAACCAACCTCCTTGCAGTGGTCAGGGATGCCTTCCACTAGGTCAGGTTATTCAGGGCACCATCCAACCTGGCCTTGACCACTTCCAGGGATGGGGTGCCCACAGCTTCTCTGGACAACGTGTTGCTGTGCCACATGCCCCTCACTGTAAAAAAAGTATTCCTTATCTGCAATTTAATTTTACCCTCTTTCAATGTAAAACTTGACCCTTGTCTTCTCATAGAGACACCTGTAAGAAGGCTCTCTCCAACTATCTTTGAAGTCCTTAAGTGTTGTTAGGACACAGCTTTTGAAGTAAGATTGAAGATGCTTTTCAAGACAATAAAAAATATTGGCTTACCCAAACACTTTAATCGTAATAAACATCTCTTAAAACGGTCTTCAAGATACTATTCTTGCTTTGATCTCATTTTTGTCTATCAGCTCAGTGTGGTTAATGCTAAAATGGACCAGCTTGAATATCTGTCTTAAATTTGGTTCTTGCATCTTCATTTTGTATCTTCAGGGGCTGCCACTTTGCTCAAAGACAGGCCATTTTTTAAAAAAAAGAACAGCCTATGTTCCTCATATTGTTTAAGGTAAGAAACTCCAGGCTTTACTGCCAAGCATATCAGATAAACTGCAGAAAGTTTCCTTTCTAGTCTTTCATCATTAATGACAGACTTGAGCTACAGGGCCAATGTACTTATCAACAATTCTCTAAACATATTGGTACTGTGAAGAACTACAGATATTTTCATATTCTGAGTTTATTTTGAAAAAAAAAATCAAGTGCCTAGTATAATGTCATCAATAACTATCTGGGTTATGCAGCCTTTGTCGAAGCAGGATGTGCACAGGGAATCAGGACTCAGGGTGTGCACTACAGAAAATACCTGCCCCAAAGCAAATGCAGTCCCTTTGAGTTCCTATGCAGAATGACCTTTACATGATTAGCCTCACAGCATGAACATCTCAGTTTAACTTGAATTGCTATTCTATATGAAATGGCAATATTTTTATAATATAAAATGTCATTTACAAAAATAATTGGTGATCATTTATGGGAAAACCATGCACATTTTCACCTTTAACTTCTGTAATGATAAGAAATTCCATTTAAACCTTTTAAAACATTTTCAAAACAGCTTGCTGCCATTTTTCCCTAATTTTCCTGAATTTTTGTTAGAAAATATATCTGTCTTCAGTAGGTGTGCATGAGTAAAGCATGGATTCTCTTATGAACATCTTTTCATTGCTGTACTTGACAATATACAGACTTATTTGAATGGAAATCAATTGAGTTGTTTAATAACAAGTTAGAACAATGGGCTTTCAATAAAATGATTCCCCATTAAAACATTATCTTAAAAAAGGTGTAGAATCCGTTTATTAAGACTACTCTGAAAAAAAGAGTGTGTACTGGTGACCAGCTAAGGGAGCTAAATTTTTCACTAAAACTTTTAGCAGAAATCAATGTACAAAAATTATTGAATCTAAAAAATGTGGAATATTTATATATTGCTTCTTTAAAAGCATCTACAACTATGTCTGGTGGGGTTTTTTTAGGAATCTAATGCCTTAAGAAGGAAATAATATAATTATTATTTATATGCTTGAAGAAACTCTTAAGTTATTATGTATACATCAGCCATATAAAACACAAATTAACAAAACTGAAAAGGAAAATATAGAAATGAGTTGGAAATTACACTTCATAGTGTAATGGGCTCCCCAGGGAGGGGGTGGAGTCACTGTCCATGGAAGGGTTTAAGGAAAAGAGTGGATGTCACATTTAGTGCCATGTCCTTGTTGAAGAGATGTTCAATCATAGGTTGAAGTCATTGATGTCAGAGGTCTTTTCCAACCTAATTGATCGTGTAATTTTGTGATACAGGGAAGGAATACTGTAGAAGTTATATCTAGGGAACTGAATGAGAATTGTCATTCTTCTCTAAGATGTCACATCTCCTGTTGGATTTTATAGCGCTTCTATCCTCTATTAAATTTTCCAGGAAGCTACAAAAAAGCCTCTAGAACAGGTAATAAGTTATAAAAGGCTTTTCCTATAAAGGTTAGTAAGTCCCAGAGGCCTTCTTATAGGCACTGAAGCAAAACTCATGATACTGGTCTGATGAAAATCACAAATTCTACGCAGACAACTTCTTACTCAAGAATCAGTGTGGGCTTGATTCCGAGATGGTGTGAATTACATTAGTCAGTGTTTATCTCCAAAAAGGCATTTGCCAAATGGTAGTACGATGTTATCAGTTATTTATACTTGTTGACTAAATACTGTTCTTTACCAGCTAAAGTCAAGATTTCTGAAGATCTAGCTGCAAGATCAAGAACTATTAGATCAGTGTGTGCATATATATGCCTACAGAAAAATGATGGCTTTAATTCTAGGGCCATAATTTATTTCTGATCTCATCTACGTATTATATATGGAATATATATGGAGTATATATGGAGTATATATGGAGTATAACTTGAAAAGAGAACAAAAGCAAACAACACTCTACAGTCATACTTGAGTGTATTTAAAATACTATCTATTTATAGAATCATATAATCATAGAACAGTATGGTTTGAAGAAGATCTTAAAGATCATCTGCTTCTAACCCCCCCTGCCACAGTTAGGGCCTAACATTTAGAAATTCTGTCCTTTTCTATGAAAACAGATTTTACAATCAATTTAAAAGAGCCAAGATGAGAGCAGATTTGATTTTGATAAATAAATTATATGGTAATTAATTAAAAATAACGCTGGAATTCCACTGAATATGTCTATTATACTAAGTATATGAAAGTCAAAGGCAATCAGGGACCCTGAGGTGTACAGATACAGCTTCTCATGTCTCCAAAGTTTTCAGATAGTTCCTTCTAAAGCAGATTAGTCTGGGAAAGAACTAATTGACTTGGACCTAGATAATGTGCTGTTTTCTGACAATGTAATAAGAAAATGGTTTCTTCTTGTTAGGGTTTGAAATTGTGACACTTGAGAAGAGGCAGATCAAAACCTCCCACTTGTGATGTATACTCCTGAGAGAATATATATTTTTTTAAGTCTTTCATAGTCTTTATTAATTTTTCTGAAGCAATATTTCCTTGGATGCCCATGAAAATTTATATAAAAAAAAAGTGATCAGAACTTCTGAAGAGTCTTTTTAGATAAGTTATCATGAATGTGACAGTCATTCTCTTTAAAATATTCCCTGCAGGGTAGAACAGTATAGTAACTGTCGCTTACTTTTAGATGAAATGAAACTTTTAAATAAATCCTTTTGTCCTTGTCCCTAAAAAGAAATAATAGGGTATGAAGACCACAGGACAGTGCTCCAAGCATAAGATTAGATGCACCATCAAATAGAAGGTCTGCTTGGACATAACTCTACCAATTAGAATTCTCTTTAACTGTGTTTTTTAGCACTGATTCAGTGAGAGTGGGGACGCCTTGCTACTACACTTAGATTTACTACAAAATGCTACATATAACAAGTTACACAGACCAAAATTGATATACATACATGTATATTTATATATCTATACCTGCACATATATGAGGGGTAATTCTGTATAAAGAAAGGAGATTTAACTTGATAGTTAGGCACAGATGGAGCTAAAATTACACTCCTCTGTTTGAAGTTAATGGTCAAACTAGATACTTGTGATTCCAGTGATTGCAAAATAGTCTTAAAAATACTTCATTTCTTTATGAATGTCTCATTGGTTTGTCACGGTCTGTTATAGTGGTACCATTCAGGACAGTTTATGATATGACACAATGTGACACATTCTGACCAAAAAACAACATGCCTTCATACAGAATGTCAGAAATTTGCATTAAACACACAATTTGTTTGGAACTACCAATATGAATTTCAACTACTAAGTATGACTTCTACTTGTATAGAAGCTAAAATTTCCAACACTGTGTAGATATAACAGGGAATTAAAATATCTAAATTGATCAAAAGATTACTCTTCTCAAACGAGAAGTGTAGCAATGGGCTATAGATGAAGATTCATTTAAATAATATCTACAGATCCATCCACAGTTTACTGAAAAAAAAAAAATTACAAGGTTAAAAAAAAATTAGGCATAATTTTACTTAATTGTAAATTAATACTTTCAACTTTCTTCATAGCCTTCAAAAACATGAAAAAAAAAATGCATTAGTTGTTAGTACTTTTATATTCTGTTAATGGATTTTTAGCTGTCCATGCTATCTTCAGAGGACATCATCCTTAATTACTTTCACTTCTCATTTCAACAAATACTTTAGGGAGTGGCTTATTAATCACTAAACAACTTTACTATAATTTCTGTCATAATTAAAAAGAAATAAAAGAACAAAAGAAGCAATGAACAATGACTTTGTTGGTTACATTTTGCTACTCTTATAATGTGCATTTTTATAACATTGTTTATTTATGGCTACTTTATTAAAATTTCATTTATAAGAAAAAGTTAAAGGATAAAAGTATAGTTTCAGAGAAAATTTTCTTTGAAACTGATATAGAGAAGTAAAGAATATTATTTTATACAAAGATATTTCTGATACAAGCTAATTCATAGTTCTTAATAAGAAGAAGGCTTTGGCCTAAGATGGAGACATTATCTGTCCCATATTATGTTTGTCTCATTAAGTACAGCTAAATCTTAAAACTATTTTGACAGTTTCCTAAAGCAAAGAGCCTAGAAGTAAAAAATTTGATACCATCCTTACAAATCCTTGTCTCTAAAGTAGAGAGACATGGATTTGACAGCCTTTGTGGTTTAAGCCCAGCTGGAAATTAAGCTCCATGCTGCCACTCACTCAACCTCCCTGTCTCCCTCCTCACCCTGGCAGAATCAGGAGGAGAATAAAAGTAAAATTTGCATGTTGAGATAAGAAGAGCTTAATAATTGAAAATAAAGTAAAATGCAGTAATAATGGTTAATAGTTATAATAATTATACTAATAATTATAATAAAAAGGGAAAAACAAGTGATTCACAAAGCAATTTCTCACCATCCACTGATTATGCCAGACTCTTCTTCCCACCCTATAATCCATTACTCTGTTTTTCATCCCCTGTAAGAGTTTTTCAAGCAGGAACAATAGTATGAGGTATTGGATTGTTTCATGTAGCATATTTGAGTCAGTTCTGATTCTAGTATTGCTGTTCTTGTTCAGTTTTATCCAAGTTTGTTCTTCACTGGTGTGAGTGTGATGATCAGAGGGAAGACAGGCTCATATCCCCAGAATGCCACACTTAATGCTTCAATGAATGTCTTATTCTCAATTAATTGGGGGGGTTTAATTTTTTTTTTTTTTTTTTTTTTTTTTTTTTTTTTTTTTTTTAATTCTACCTTTATGATTCATCATTTCTATTAATCTGCTAACTATGTGGGTAGAATGACTGGATAAATATTTTCTCTCTCTGATTTTGAAGATTATTTTTCTTGTTTAAAAAATAATACCTTTTATCTTATTTCTGGCTTGAACTAAGGATATTACATTTTAGTTATAACTCAGGAAAAACATTAAAGAATACTTTCAGTTTGAACTAAGTAATGTAAGTTAAATTGTTTCCTATCTTTTGAGATAGACATTTAATTTAAGGAAGATTTTAAATATGTTTCATGCACGGGTGGGTTGGGTTCATAGCTTCAGGTCTATCAAAGTTTTCTCAAACAAAAAGTGTGCTATGAATTCTTTATATTTTTGTTCTGCTTTACCTCTCCCAAAGCCGAAACGGGAATAATCATTTTTGATTGATCTATTCATGAAACAATGCTTTATTCAACCCAGATACAATTCTCTCAAAAAGTAACTAGGAGAGCAACTCAGCAACTCCCATCAGCTGCTCATGGTACTTGTCTTATTAAAGTGCACTGTGGTGTAACAGAAAGAGCAGGATGGAATTTTGAGAAGAAAAGCATTACTCATTAAATTTCATCTTCTTCATACTCCCCCACTCTCCCAGTCCTGAAATATTAATGTGCAAAACCCAAAACTTGACTAGTATTTCCAGAATATAAAAGATATTTTGAACCTTTGGTCAGATGAGGGCTTGACAATTTAAAAATTATTTTTGGAAGCTGCATAACTACCATACAGGATATAATTACATTGTTTTTGGCTTGCTTTTCATCAGAAAGCATCATAATAGCAAGATGTTCCCTAGAAATAGCATCAACTCTTACCTTGTTCTATATCATTATTATTAGTAGCAACATTATTAGTAATAGGGATGACTGAGTGACTTAAGGAAGGCCAATAAAAATCTAGGAAGATCATGAAAAATCCTGAGATCTGTTATATCTGTTTTGCTATCTGTGGTGTTTTACAAAAAACAGTGACTCCATGTTTGCTAAGACAGAGGTCTGTGCCCCCTAACACATTTCTTTAGACTGTTGCAATGTGAAGAACTAGAACCAGGCACTAAACTGTAAATTATACAGACCGAAAGAATAAAAGGGATCTCAGCACATTATAGTAATAAGAACAGCTTGATTTATTGACAAGCTTAATGAGAGAGCCATAAAGTAATGTATCTCATGTATGAAAGTAGGAAGTTCATGTTCACAAGCTTAAATGGGAAGTGGTCCACTTGCAATATGACGGGGATCCCTGTATCTTGCTATAGTCACCCTTCTTTTTCTGCCTTTCTTGTGTTTATCCTGTGCAGTCAACACTGATGTCTTTAATCCATGATGGTCATTAGTTGCTGAAATTGAGGTGGCAAGACTTAAAAGCAGTTTGAGGAGGGAGGCTGGAATCAAGCAGTCCTCTTCTTTCACTCCTGACTTCCCCTAACCATCAGCAGTGGTTTATGTTCCTCATCTCTCTCCCCAGTATAAGAGGTGATGGTCTCATATAGTCTGTCATATTTGAGGTTTTTATGGGAAGCAGGCCTTATCCTGGTTTCACCAGGCAACTTATCAGTTCTGGTTCCAACAGCCATCTCTCCTGGCTCTTCTACAACCTTCCCTCTGATCTGACAGATCTTACTACTTAACATATTTTTCTGTATTCTGTTTTGTACAGTTATATCACAAATCTCCATTTGCATCTTTGTGACTACACATTATTTTCCTCTCTTTATGCTTAACTTTCTCATGAAATATATAAAATACATTCTTGAGTAATAATCATGTTATTAATGTTATTAGCATGTTACAAGATTATTGTGCACTGCTTCCATTGCATTATTTCAGTGTGCCTGAGTTTAAAGTAAATATTTTAACAACTCACCTAATATGTGCACATCATTTAATAGTTGCAGCAGGGCTCTGCTTTAGCTACTTCATAAATTAATAAATAATAACTGCTCCAGGGAAGAATAACATCCATAAAAATTATTGAGAAAAGATAATGAAACTGAAAACTTGACCTAACTTGAAGGGGAAAGGATTTCAGCTCAACATCAACAAGACATTACTATGTTTTCAGTCAACCTTTTTAAAGATACGTATTTTTGATCATCAGAATCAAATTAACCTTCCAAATGATCATGGGTTTTTTTGTTTTTGTTTTTGTTTTTTTTTCCTGCTTTCATCCTTTCTGTGTCTATTTTATATAATACAAGCAAAACTTGTCTATATACGTATTGACTTTAACATAGTGCTAAATTTGAAATTGTCACAGTTAATGATTTTCAAATACAAAACTACAGTAAAGTATTATATTTTTTATAGTTTGCAGTTAAAATAGAAAAGGATATATAAATACTTCTAATGTGGATTATACAGACTACCTACACATTGAATATCTTTAATCCTTTGAACAGTATAAATCACTAAAAGATTTAACAAGGAAATACGTTTGAGTACTTAATTTTATTGTATTGGATAATTTCATCTTGTATAAATGTTTTCATTACCATTTAATATGTTTTCCTATTATTACACTTATGAACAATTTTCTGTTAAGGTAAGATCAAATACAGTAAATTACACTTTTTTTTTTTTTTCCTTTGGACATTGAAAGCAGTCCTCTGCTTAAACAGTGAAATTATGTTAAGGAATAAATCTTCTGTATAGTAATCAATGTGGGTGATCATAAACTATCTTTTTTAATTTACAGTCTGTTAGCATTCTGTCAGGAAGTGACACTGAGAAAAACTCGTCTAATAGAAGAGGTGATCTTATGAAGTCCTGTGGCAGAGGCAAAGAGGCTCTGTTATGACGCATTGAGGGCATTAAAAGTCAGTCTGATTGGTCTTCTAAACAAGCCCCTTAATGAAAATGATTATTTTATCAGAATATTATTGTTTCTAAAGACCTAACCCTGTGTTTAGTGTGATTTCTCACTTTCTGAGAAAATATAACCCTGAAGTTTGATGTTTTAGTTAGTAAAAAATCATTTTGTTTTGTTTGATTGTGGTTAGCTTTCATACCTTCTGTGGGGAAAAAAAAAAAAAAAAAAAAAAAAAAAACAGACTTTTTTTTTTGTTTGTTTTTGTTTTGTTTTTTTTCTCAGTGCATTTACATATGAAATGCAATACATTTGAAAGGAGAGAAAAATTACAGTAATTCTCTAATCATTAGCAGAAGCAAAACCACTTCTAGTGTAATAATTACCTAAGCCAAATATTTATTAATAATGGGACCAATCTAATTACAGCTTTATATTTCTATATTATCTCTCATGTCTACTCCAGGAGATACTTTAAATGAATAATAAATTACTTACAGGAAGTGGACAAACTCCAAGAACAAACAGTTACACATCTGTGACTAGTGATTAATCAGTTTTCAGAAAAATAAAATACTATTTCTTTTTTTTTTTTTTCATTATGAATTCTCTGCTCATCTCCTTTTAATGAGAATAAGTCTATAAGGGAAGAAAATAAAGAACAAGTTTCTCATTTCTTATTACAGGCCAAGAGCTAAAGTGACCCATAATACTCTAGAGAGAGATTACAGATAAGTTCTGGGATTTGCTCAGCCTTTCATACTATCATGACTGGACAGACTTTGTAGCAAAGATAAAGGTTTCTGAGAGACAACTCCCCAGATAAGTGGTCACAGCACTAAGCCTGCCTGAGCTCAAGAGATGTTTGGACAATGCTCTCCGGCACATGGTGTGATTCTTGGGGTGCTCTGCACAGAGCCAGGAGTTGGACTTGATGATACTGATGGGTCTTTTCCAACTTGGATATTCAATGATTCTAGGAGAGTTTCCACAGAGAGAGATCCTTGGCACAGCTGGGTGCTGGGGATATGCAATACCTAACCTAACCTAAATTTGAGCACTAACCAATGATATATAGCAAAACATCTGACCCAGAGTACAGTCTGAAAATCACAAAACTCACAAAAACTCACAAAATCTTTCAGCATTTATTA
The DNA here is from genome assembly GCF_015227805.2 of Hirundo rustica. Lineage (NCBI taxonomy): Eukaryota > Metazoa > Chordata > Aves > Passeriformes > Hirundinidae > Hirundo > Hirundo rustica. The sequence continues at coordinate 70,684,107 of NC_053451.1, read as the reverse complement.
TTTCACGCAAAAATATCTCACTGTATTTTATTTATTTCAAAAGTGTTGTAACTTCATGATTGCAGCTACACACAATTGCCAATGCAGTTGACATCAGAATTTCTAGGGCACTGCTATTGACAACCTCTGTTCTTATGATCTGCTAAAACCTTTTAAGTCAAAGAAATTAAGTAGTATTTAAGAAGAATTAGCAGATATATGTCCTAAAGAAGAATATTGATCAAAGTTGGGGTTTTTTTGAACCATCATCAAAATGTTAACAGAAAGAAATAAGAAACAACTTTTGGCTCCCATCAGCACACTGAATCTATGTCAGATGTAAGTCATGAGTATGCAGATACTCCAATGTTTCAGTAGGTACCTGGAAATAATAAAAAAATATATATATAATGAATGTAAAACAAGAAGAAAAGCAATTATTGACACTAAGATGAAACTATATGTATCAGTCATTGCCACTGTGTCTGTTCATCTGGAGTAACTACAAAAAATAAGCTTAAAACAGTTTTCTCTTTAATGACACTAGAAATAGTTTTATTCTTCTATTTAAAAGAAAGGAGCTGTTTACAAAGTTTGGGTGGTTTTTTTTTTCTTTTATTAATGGTGTTTTGTGTTTACTTCTTATGTTGGTCAAAAAAATTAATTATTTTAATAGAAAATTATTTCTGTATATCCCACAGTGAAACAATCATAATTGTCTCTTAGAAATCTGTAATATTGTCTTCATGATTCTTGTATTTATCCTTACTGCCACTACTGAAATATTTTTATCCATATTTTCTCCCATGAAGAATACAAGCCTCACAGGACACTTTATGATCAATGTGATGACATCAAGGAAGGAAGAGCCCTAATCATCTCTCTTTTAAATGTGCTTTGATTTTATTGTTTAAATTCTGGGATAAAACTACCTTAAGAACTAAGGATAAGCTAAAGTGAAAGTTGGGAAAGATGTTTCCATCTTCTTGTGGAACTCAAGAAATTTGCAGTTTTGAGACTAACAGAGCCTGTCTTTTATGATGATACAGAGAAAGGTGATTGCAAAACTACAAACATTAGTTTGCTTCTTACTTATTTTTTCCATTTTATAAACCTTCATATAAGGATGGAAAAAAGAAGTCTCTATATATCTCTATACATATTTATATATATCTCTCACATATTTGTATATAATCGACATTACCAACACTTACATCATTTCCTCTATCTCACATCCATTTTCAATTTTTGGAACTTGAAACTAGAAACTATAAGGTTTCTTTAAAGTGTTCTTTTTAAGTGTTTTGTTGAAAAATAAAATGGAATGAAAAGCAGAATATATTTGTATTGGGTTCATGTGGGAAAGTATTGGGAGTGAGGAGACTGCCATAATTTATGATCATCCAGAAATGATCATAAATTGCTTAAAGTTCTATTTATTTTGTGAGCAAAAATTATCAGTTGCTGCTGACTTTTAATTATCATTTAACTATCAAACTATCAGTTTTAACTTTAATTGCTTGTATATTATGATACAAAAAAGAGATGAGGAGTAATTTGTTTTTACATCAAGAGAGGTTTTATGTTTACGGACATTAAACAATACTACAAGCAGAAAAGGCATGTTGAAATTATGGTACAGCTTGTCAACAGCCAATATATAACTAATGAGGACATCCTTTGACCCACTACTGAAATTATTATTAGTGAAATATTTCAAAAGCTGTAGAGGGCTTAAGTGGTTATGGACCACATCTGATTTACCACTCTCTGGATATTTCCTGTCTCTGCACAGTCAGTGCAAAGAGCAGGGGGTTTGGTTTTGTGGTTTTGTTTTTGTTTTATTTAAAGTGTTGTTAAGGACTGTCTTACACCAGCATTTTGTAGAAAGTTAAGCTCATATGGATTTAGAGGTGGGCTTTCATTGTCTGCACTTAGACATCTCTTTTCATTTAAGATGGCAGTCATTATCTGAGACAAACCCTGTAGGTGCCAAGCAGGGTCTACCAGGCATTATGTGCTCATTCTTAACAGGGTTTGAAGCATAGGCAGATTACCCAGGGGTATTTAAATGCACAGCATGTGTTTCTGTATGGGCAACTGAAATGAGTGCTAATTACCCTCTAAATGATAAAACCCAATTAATAAGAGTTGCAGTCAAACCCCTCACTCTTCCTTTCTAATTTATTATTTTTAACAGCAGTTACAAAAATAATAATTTTTAAAAATAAAACTAATATGGGAATAGAAGGAAATACATAAAAATTGAAACAAAAATTAATATGAAGAACAGCTCTTTAGATCTTTGAGTAGAAAGTAAGATAGGCCTTAGCCATGGTCAAATTTTTTTTCTGAAGCAAATCATGTCATAGACAACTTACCTATAACAATCTTGTGCAATGTTTGGTCAGATTCAAATATACACTGCTCTTCATGATATGATTCTATGATTATTTTGAAAATTTAATAAGATTTTGAAATGTTAAGCTGGCTCAATAGGTTTTAACTATGCCTAAATAGTAAAAAGATTCCTTTTTGGTGCTTAAAATGAGAATATATATATATTTATAATAAGACTCTGATAGGTCTGAGTAGTTTTTCACCATTTAGTTGTTTCTGGGGCTTTGCTTCACCTTTTTTTTTTTTTTTTTTTTTAATCAATATCCAGTTATTTAGAATGATTATGTTACTGAAAACAGTAAAATAATTTAAAGTTTAATCGGTCTTTTAAATCTTTCTGATTTGTGTTATTGACTGTTTCATTAGCTGGAAACAAATGTATAAAAATCAGTCAAAAAATCCAGGACAGGATATAGTCACATGTAAAAGATCATTGAGAAAGTATTTTTGAATACTTCTTTTTGTATGTTGTCCTCAATATTCTGTTTGGTTTTATGAAACAAGTGACAGAAAAAAGAAACTGTTTTATCCCCCACTGAATTTTCTTCCTTATTCCTTGGGCAAACTTCAGTATGACAATTTAATTTATCTTTTCTCATTGTGATTTGTCAAGGTTGTCAAAATCACCAGAAGTTTGGATGCTTTATTTTCAAAGTTTTCCTTGTCTTCTTTTTATTTTTGGTTTGTTTTTTTTGTTTGGTTGGCTTTTTTGTGTTGATTTGGAGTTTTTTTGGTTGGTTGGTTTTGGTTTTAATTATTTTCAGTAGTAGCCAGAGTGAAAAAAAAAAAAAAATTAAGATCACATCACAATAAATGAAAATACATCAAGCAGTCATGCACTATTGTGCATAAGACAGCTTTTCTTCACAGCCATAAAATAAAGAATATAGCCAAGTTAAAATATATCTTCTTTACGTGAAAATACATGATTTATTATGATTTGCTGTTTATCTTTGTGAGTGAGAGGCATTTCAATTTAAAAGGGGAACTGTTATGAAGAAATTATTAGTCACTTCACTATGAATGACAATAGGCTAGGCCTGTCATTGAATCACCATGAGTAAAATCCAGTCTGCTACAGAGAGCCAAAATGCTTCCATGTATATAATTCAAGCTCCACTTCAGTCATACTCTAAAGGTTTAACTGGAGGTTAAATGGAGCATGGGTTTTGCTTTGCATTTCTGAATGGAATTGCACTCCTATTGAGAATATCCCAGCTGCATTCTTTGCAAGGTTTTATATGGCACTCATCGCTTCTGCATCTGAGCAGCAGTGCATTAAAGCCAGGAATAACATCTGTGGAGGGCAAGTTCTGTCATTTTCTTCTCAGATATGTTTGAAATGAAGTTGTTTTGAGCTATTATTTTTAGAATTTTATAGGTAGACATGAACTTTCATCTGTTTATTCTTGTGCATAATGGAGACACAATGTAAATTGCGGAGATGAAGTCAGAGGTAGCAAATTCAAACACATTGCAGGAAGTAGTGCTATTTGGCATGTTTCACCATTTCTCTGGGAAAATTCTCTCCAAATACACTTCACACATAACAAAATCTGTTTTCTAGGAAGCTAGACATAGTACCAAGTTCTTAGCTGTTTATTTCCTCAGTGCTCTTTTCTCAGAACCTGGGACAAACCTTTTCCTCCAGCATTTTTCTGGACTCAATGGAAATGGCAGCTATTCCCTCTAACAGTAGCAGTTCCTCTGTTTATTCAGAATAGCCCTCCTGTCTCTACTTCTACCAACTGATAATGGTCCCTGACACCTCTTCACTTGCCCCATACATGCTGCCACGTTCTGTTGACACCTTTCAGCTTCTGATAATTCTGACTGCTTCACTGACCTACTCCCAACTCTGGATCTAAAAATCATCTTGATCTTGCTGAAATACAGACAACATTCAGAACTGGACTGTTGCTGATAAAAAATCACATATCAGGGACAGATCTTTGTGAACTCTGGAGATAGAAAGTCCCGATGTGCTTTTATTCAGTGCCTGAAAGATAAAATCACTTTGACCAAGACTTAAAGAGGTCACTTAGACTTTACAGTGATCCAGAAGAAATGGTTGCAGAGTCCATGAAATGCAGCAGCAATTCAGGATTGCAGCAAGAAAAACACCTCCTGAAGATCAAGAAAGGATATTAGTGTAAACCATTGTTTTGCTAGGCCTAGGTAGTAAATGAATCTCAAATTCAGCAGAAAGAGGAGCTGTGAGACTTCCAATAAAAGGAAGTCTGCCTCTCAGAATGCTTTTTCAGTTTGTAAGAATAACTGACCCAAGTATAAGAATATCTTTGATTGAATTTTCTCAGTCAATGCTCTCTTTTTTCTTGTATTACCATCAAAAATTTGACTCTTTTGAATATGGAAAATGCTTGTAAGTATGGGCTCTAACATGCACCCGAGGAAAAAATGTAGTTGTTCTAGGTATTTGAAAGTGGTTTAGGACTACTCTAGCTTGTTAATTTTAAAAAAGTAATATTAGAATAGAGATTCTGTTCCTGCAAGCGTGAACACAGGAAGAGAAGCAGTTCTCATTCTGTATCTAGGTAAAAGAAAACTGACACAAATAACAATGCTACTATTAGAAATAGCAATGATTTACACTACACCAGTATTTTCTCTTTAGATCCTAGGTAAGAAGTTACAAAAGTTCAAGCCTCTATCATTTTACAGAACTCAGCAAAGGAATCTACACATAATCAACATTAATGAAGTTAGCTTGATCTAAACATACACAGGATTAGTAAAAACATGAGGATTAGTAACAACATGCTATACAAAATTAAGTATAAAGTACACTTGGATCTGGCTTAGATGTCAAGAAATATCTCTTTTTAAAAACTGAGAAAACACAAAATATTTTGGTTTATATCCCCTTTTTGAGAAAAAGGAAATATATGATGTGAATTGTTTGAAGGTACGCCTGTACCAGCCTAAGCAGGAGCAGCCAGACCATTTGGCTGCTGCTTGTTTGGTAATAAGCTGAGATACAACTCAGCTGTAGATTGTACTATATTTTTTACAGCATGAATAGAAAATGTTGGTATTCAGCTACGGTGGCATTAAATTTGTAGGAATGATGTAGTGGTGTGAGAGTTGTTTTATTGTGTTATTAAGTTATTTTTGTAAGATTTTTAAGTTATTTTTGTAATGGTTCAGTTCACTGTACCCCCCTGTGTTTTGTAATAGCTTTCCCCCCTTATAAGTTGGTTGTTTAACCAGACGTTTTATGTCAATCATCCCTTCCCTGCACCTGTACCTGTCAATTCCCCCTTCTCCTCGTGGTCACCCTGTCTGTCACTTTGAGACCCTTCCCTGGATTCTGGAAAGATCCAGGAGAGGTGTCGAGTGATAGGCTGGTGCCCAGGGAATCCCCTCCTACCCTCCTGTGATTTGTTAATGGTTCAGCAGTTGACACCCCCTGTTACACCCCCGTGTTCCCTGGTTGGCTGACCCGTTGTCAGCCCTCCCCCGTTTATAAGTGGCTGTCAAGGTTTGATCTCTGCTCTCTCTGGGCAGCAGCGGTCTGAGGCGGAGCTCTTTGCTGGAATCCGCTTAATAAACGACCTTCTACCCTGCCTAAAGAGAGATGACTCTTTTTCCGTCTCCGCAGTCGCAACTCCATTAGGTCCACTCGCCTTTGTGGGGAACCAAGAACTCACCGGGAGGAGGTTACTCGCCCTGCCTGTAACCCCCACCGATCCTCGTAGTAGCAGTGCGGAACTGAGCTAGCCTGCACGCCTGGAGGCATGAGAGGACACTGCTATAGAATTCCATATAATTTAGACTTGTAACCCTCTCATGAAATTTACCTGCAAGAAGCTTTTGTATCCACATAGTCAAAGGACATTTACCTTAGAGAAAACCCTGCCCTAAGAAATCTGTAGAGAGGCTTTCCTCATTCTAAATGTACTGAAAGCCTCTGTATGTGGTCAAGTGGCTGAAGTCTTCCTACTGCACTTAAACATTTTTTCACTTGCACTATAAACACCATCAAATGTCTTCTACCCCTGGGTATTGATCCCAAGAATCACAGAGGAAGAAAAGAAAAATCCGATAATATTCTTATTTTGACCTTGGGTAACCGACATATAAAGATTGATAGATCATCTTGTTCTGGCAAGCAGTAAGAATACCTCTGCCTACCCCAGGGGCAACTGGGCACATTTTGCATGCTGCTACTAAATCATCACAAAATTACATTAGCATATTGTGTATTTATTTATTTCTGAATGTGCTGTTCATAATGGCCGTAATGGGAGCAGCACTGTTGTCAGTAATCTGACTGAAAAGTCCAGCTGCAAACTATAAAGCAATACTTGATTTATCTGGCCACAGCGGGCACTGACTTCATTACATTACACAGCAGCCAGCAGAACTTAGCCATTACAATTATTCTGATGCTTTTCTGTGTTGCTGCTATTCATCAGAGTAAGTTTCACTTGTCATTTTCCTTGCAGTGGAAACTTTCCAGTAAAGCTAAATTTTAAGTATTTGTGCAGTACTATTATTGCTGATTAAAGTCAATTTTCAAGAAGGGCTCATGGTGTAAAAAGCCCCATAATCATACACAGTAAAATTACCTAGTCCCTGCCCTGAAGAGCTTACAGTCTAAAAGGCACTTATCTTTAGAGGTGAGAGAAGGGTTTCATTAAAGGAATTTTAAATGCATTGAAATGCATTATTTGGCAAGTTAGAGTATAAAAAGCAAAGTAATCAAAGTAATGACAGACAAATGTTTTTTAGTTCCATTTTTTGGGGTTATATAAAAGTTTTGCTTACTACCTGCAAACATTTGACTATAAAATGGTGTACATTTTCTTCCCACCTTGCCCAGATCCTACAAGGATGATTGCTTCTGATCATCCCTTGTATCTACCACTTCTCCTTAAAATTTGGCTGGTTCAGTCTGCCTTGGCATGAACTGCAGCTGAGAATATAGCTCCTCATAGCAGCCAGGAGGCACAATTACTGCTCAGACCACAAAGACTCCATGGGGTTGAAGTAAAGACTTGAAGTGGGGCCTGTGTTTCCCCACAGTGGCACAAAATTCTCACCTACAAATCCCATATGCTAGATGTGGATGACCATTGAAGTAACCAGCTGTGTCAGATGGACAACTCTGAGACTGAAGCAGTGCTGCTGCTTGATTAAAGTGAGAGCTGTCTATTTTCTGTGACAGGACAAAAGAAAAGCACTAGTGGACAGATACACAGGTTATTTGATTTCACAGAAATCTAGAAAGAATTTTTCATAGCTGAAGAATGTAATATGAAATTACTTTTGTGAAGTAATTAAAAGCTTTTAAAAAAAGCTTAAAATCATAAACGTAAAAAAACCTGCAACAATCTGTAAAATAAATGTGCTCATAGAAAATCTCCCTTGAAACCAGTGTTTAATAGGACCCTGATTCCTTATTTGACACTTTCTATTATTATGGAGGATACATCTTAGAACATTCAAGGCACTTTACTTACTATAACTATCTCAAACAAAAAATTGAACTATTTGGAAAGCTGTTTGTTGTAGAGGTTCCAGATGTGTACAACTCATCGTTCAGTGATTGAATTCTCTCACAAATATAATGAAATAAAAATAATAAAATGACAAATAATATGTCCAGTATTTTCTACCCTAAAACTTCTAGGCGTTTTGTTGTTGTTGTTAACTTCTAGACTTTTTGGGGTTTTTTGGGTTTTTTTTGCTGTTGGTACCTTTAAAATGAAGTCTGTCTTACATGTACACAGTAAAAAAACATATGCTACTTTGTGCAATTTCATTTTTCTCATCATATTTGTAATGGTTTCACATTTGCCTCTGTTTCTGTTTACCAAATTTAGTATAGTGGTTTGAACTCTGTACTCTAAGATTCAAGCCTGCTTTGCTTCTTTCCTGATCCTATCTCACAGCAAAGATAGATTTAGTAACACATACTAAAAGAAGAAAATGAGAATCAAAATGAAACTTTCAAAACTCTCCTCACTTCCCCAACTTCTTTCCCCTCTCACAGACAACATATAAAGACAAAACTTGGAATTCTAGGTCAGTACCACTTAGAAAACTAACCCCCATCAGTTGTTTTAGGGAGAGGTCTCTCCTAATTTGTTGTGGTAACTTTCTACAAGAAAAACTGTCTGCTTGTGGCTTTTACCTTTCACAACAGCAGCTGCCCAGAGGAAAATTTGCAGTTGTGAACCTCCCACATCACATAGCCTTTCCAGTGACCACATATGGGCTGTGGACTCATGCATACATGTAATTTTAGAAATGAACAGTTCAAACACAAAGGATTTTTTCATCTCATGGGACAGAGATCTCCTTTCATTTCTTCAGTGGCACAGAGGACTTCTTGTCTCTCTCTGTTTAAACATCTCATGGGTTCACAAGATCACAGCTACTAGTTCAATATTTGTCGCAGTGTCCAGAAATCGTGCTGACCCGCGCGACCACAGGCTAGCTCAGAGTTTCACTGCGGCAGCGTGGTAAGGTCGGAGCGACAGGCTAAGCGCGCCGCTTCCTCCCTGTGGGAACTTGGATCCCACCACCAGCGACGGGCACGTAGATGATGTAAGCGACCTCGGCAGCTGAGAGAAAGGCGGACTCTCCCGAGCAGGATGTAACGTAGGTTTATTGAGGCAGAGGAAGTGCAGGGCTCTGCACACTGCACCTGCTGCCCAGGAGAGACCCTGAGGCCAGGCGCGCAGCAGTTTTTAAGCGGGGGTGGAAACGGGGGTGGTGACAACCGGTCAGCCAGTCACAGGAATCGGGGGGTTAACCAGGGGTGTGAACCATAGAACTGGGGACCAACCACAAAATGATGGGAGGGGGTCTCCCGGGCCCCAGCCTATCACTCGACACCCCTCACGGAGTTTTCTAGAAGCCAGGGAAGGGCCTCTGAGTGACAGACAGGGCGACCACGAGGAGAGAGGGGGGGATTGACAGCGACAGGTGCAGGGAAGGAATGAATGACAGAAAATGTCCGGTTATACAGTAGACTAAACAACCTAACTCATAAGGGGAAAACTAATGCAGAACACAGGGGTATACAGTGGACTCAACCATTATAAAAATAACTTTAAAATCTTACAAAAATAACTTAATAACTTAATAAAAACAATTCTCACACCACCACAAATATTCACTCAGTCAATCACAAATAACTTTACTCAAATCCACAAATCTTAAAAATAATTTTCCCCAATTCATATTGTCCATGATTTAAAGGAATATTATAGCATATTCATATTACAGTCTGTTACCACAACTCATAGGAAATTTTCAGCCTAGGACCAAGGCAACTTGTTATCTCTTCCACCTAAAGGGTCAGTCTTCCTTCACTGACTTTGAAATCTTCCTATTGTTCCCTTACAGGTCTCCAATTTGGCTTTTTCTCTCACTTAGAGAAGGGTTAACATTAAAATTTTCATTGATTTCTTAAGCTGAGGTGGGATTCATCTCACCTAGCTTTAAACAGGTGCAATGTAGAAGTCTATATCTGACTAACCAAATATTGTTTGTAGTCATTGAAAAGAAAATGAACTTTTCTGAACTACTTGTTATGTAAGACTACTTTAAAAGCAGATATAAGATAATAAAAAATTTTGAATCTTCCCACTGTTTGCAAAAGGAGCCCAAAGTGACCAATTTGCTAAGAGAAGCATGTAGCTGAGCAAAGAAATCCAAACTCAAGTATCTGGTATAAATATATTAAAAACAGTTTTAAAAGTAAAAATGCATTTGAAAAATTCTTGTGAACTCAGAAGTACAATCTTACAGATCAAAAAATAACATTGAGTTGCTTAGAACCCTTATTTCTATGTGAAAGTAATGAAGCATTTCTTACTTCCTGATTAACAGAGATTTGTTTGTTTGTTTGTTTTTATTTGTTTGTGGGGGTTTTTGTGTGGTTTTTTTTTTCCTTTTTTTTTTTTTTTTTTTCTTTTTTTCCTACATTTGAAATCCAAAAACCCCTCAATGGTTTAGGAGTGTTGTGTGGAACTGAAATCCATTTAGACATTTTACAGGTCTCTGATGTAGCAGGATGTAGTTGATGCCTTAATGCTGATGGCTATCTTGCCTTCTGGCAACACAGTAAGAATATGCTGATTGACTACATTAAAAAAAAAATATGTTCAGCTATTCAAAGAATAATTTACAGATGCTGAAGTATCAGATTTAAATAAAGGACACTACCAAGCAGTGTATACTTTCTACCTGGGGAAAAAAAAAAAAAAAAAATCTTTCAAAGATTGATTATGATTTAATAGTTTGCTACCAGTGCCAATCCATACAGGGAGATGTAATGACACAGCTGAGGACCTCATGCTGTCAAAATTTCAGGAATCTAGAGGGTGGCAAGTAGGAGGAATACAAGTTAATTCTTGGATTGAACTGCAGAATTATTTTATTCATGTCTTGTTTCCTTCCTCTTCTTCTTGGTTCTTCTTAAAAACAATTTTCTTTTCACCAGCATATTGCCATTAAAGGTAGGAAATTACAACAGCTCTGTAATATGTAAAGAATCTTTACAAATGACCCAAAATGCTTTTCCAGATTTTCAATTCAAAGACTTGAGCTCTAATTCTGACTTGTCTGAATGGTACATCATTACATTCTGAACATCTCTTAGGAATGCTTAGCAAGATTTTCATAATTTTCTTAGTCTGAATTAAGCTACTTATGTTTCCGTGCTCCAATTCAAAATGTTATGATTCATTAAATTATATTAGGGATTTTCAATTAAAACATGTGCATATTTATAAATTTCAGACATCACTGTGCATGAAAGTAGACTACTTTATACCAAGTAATTCCATCTATTTACAAAATATTTTAGAATACTAACTCTTAACTCTAGCAGTGTTTTGGGAAACATCAATATGTCTTGTTCAAAAATTTTGTCAAGTATCTGGTGGAGACAGTTCACTTCTTGTGAAGCTTTCTTTTGACTGTAAAGTGGAATTTAGTAGAAAATATGAGGCTGGGTCCCCTGTCAGCCACAGAAATTTTGACAGACTGTAGGAGCAGGCCAACAGGAACATCTGGAAATTCAACAGTGATGCAGACAACCTGGGGAAGAGCTTCAGAAAAAAGTCCCTGAGGAGAGTGAACTGGAGTCAGCAACTTGTCCTGGCAGCAGAATATGCAACAGCATAACACAATTCTTTGTGTTAACAGCAGCACAGACAGCAGGTCCAAGGAAGTGATTATCATCCCTTTACCCCACGCTTGTTGGATCATGCCAATATTACTTCATCCAGACACCAGTACATGGAGTGAGCTCAGCAAAAGGCCATCAAAACATAGCAGAGCATTTACCCTGTGAGGGACAACTGAGGGACCAGGGCTTGAGGTCTTGAAAACCACTGTAGAGTGCAGAAGGTTTCCCAGAGAGATTGTGCCTTGAGAGTTTCAAGACCCAACTTGACAGAAACATCCTTGGACTCCAAAGATGTCTTGTATCAAGAAGGAAGACAGACTAGAATCTTCCTAAATTCTCTTCCCACTTGAGCTGGCCTATGTAGTGACACATGGATAAAAAGGAAATCAAACTCAATGGTGAAGACATTCTTATGGGATGGGGATACTTTTGAGTATTAAGCCAAAAGAGGCATTAAAGATAAATGGTTTTCTGAAACATATTTAGCCTCTAATCTATTATAAAAATGACAGTGATATTACCAGCTCTGTTTTATGTCTCTGCTCTGAACAAATAGTGGATTACAGGCAGGTTAATTTAATTTACATTCTGATAGGCACTGCTAAACAACGTCTTTATGTAGGAGTCAAGGCTAATGGCACCTTTTTGACTCTGGCAATCTTAAGCTGCACTTAAGTTAAGTTTCACGGAATGTGATCAAAACACTGTTGAGTCAACTTCAGGGATCCATTAACATCTGGATCCACTGTCTGCAAAATTCTCATACGGATCAAACATGAATAGAAGTACTTCTCTCAAGGTAGTAACATGAATGTTAATATATAAGAAAAATGTTCTGACACAGTAAGTTTGTGTTTGTTCAGTACTCTGGGGAGATTTCAGCTCAAGACTGTAATTCCTACTTTTAAATGCCTAAATAAAGATGCCTACTTTTGACCTACAGGCTTGACAAAGGGCACAGTCAGATATATATAAGAACATTTGTGATGGCCAGTATCACCCAGAATGGCTTCTAGTTTTTCATCCAGGAAGTTTAGGTTGTCCAACAGATCCCTAGATCTTTGTGCCTTAACTCTTTTAATTCTACTGGGTAGCTGAATTAAGCTCTGGGTCTTTATATCCCAGATATAGTCAGTGGGTATCCAGGAAAAAATTCAGTTACTGAAACTTTAGGTGCATTTTGATATTTCACCTAACACCCAAGTGTATGTTGATAAGTTTTAAATAAACCATGCAAAAACTTTGGCAAGGAAAAGATGTTCAAACGAATATTGCAGATAAACAATAATAAAATTCCACAGGATTTCTGTGTAAAATTGTGCCATGAAGCACAACTTCAGTCTCTTTTTCTTTTTTTTTTTTTCTTTGATGAAAATCAATATGGACTTGAAATTCTGCTAAAGGATACCAGATGCTTGCATTACCTGTTTTTCAGCTGCTAATGGCTAAGACTTGAAGCATGCTACTTATTTTATACAGACCAATCCTAGTCAGCAAAGCTAGACGGGAAGAAACACATTTCTCTTCATGAAATAGGGTGAATCACAGGGTAAGATGTCAGCTTTAGTTGAGTTTGAAGTTTAGCTGTGTGGATCTGTTTATCATTTATACATGCAGATATAATCTGAATTTCTGGAGCACTTTTCAGCTGCATGCTATTTGAGCCTCAAATATTACAGGCTTGATATTTCTGGTAAAATGTTAGGAAACTAGGTGAAACCTAGAGACTCTTTTACCAGTATTTTAACATAGTAGGAATTTTACTGGGCTCACTACATAAAACCATGTTATTCTCTTCTTGTTTTGTTTATAACATCCTTTGTTTACAGATACACTTTGCTGAATACTCAGTTTTCCATTTAATACTTTGGGAGGGTTACAAGAACTAGCATATAAAATTTTGTCTTTTCCTCTTTTCCCTTTTATACAGTGGTATATTAATAAAGATGGAAAGCTACAATTATATCTCAAACTAAGACAATAGAAAAAAAGGAAAGAAGACAGAGATAAAGGCTCTGTGCAAATTTCAGTTGAAATAAAATATACATAAATAAATAAGTAAATCGGCATTTCCACAGGATTAACTTCATAACTACTATTTTATAGATCTCCAGAGAAGGCTGAAATATATTCTGCTGGACTTGAAATTGAGGTGATTGAGAATACGTAAGAAATGTGAAAGAGAGCTAAAAAACCAAGAGCAGTGAAACTTATTTTTATTTTAATCAATACTGTTCTGTGATATTACCAATAATTTTATTTCAGATATTTTTTAAATGTTTAGTTTTACATTTCTTGTTCCCTGTCATAATCTTTAAACAAAATGCTCTGTAATGAAAAAGGAAACAATTTCCAATTCTCATTTACTGTGCATTTACCTATGACTTTTCATGATGTTACAGTGAAATGCATGAAAAGTTTAGTCCCTCAGAGATGTAGGTTTCATCATATTAGTATTCATAAAAAAACTTGCTTTTGTTTTCTAGGTCCTTAACTCTTTTATCTGTTAGGTACTACAAGAAAGAATAACTATTTAAGTGAATGCATATTTATACACCATGTATTTCTAAAAATAGGAAATTTTTAATGAGATTAAACTTTCTATTTCTCAGAGCAAGGTAGTGGTTGCTTGCATTGACCTTACTATCTTAAAAATTAAAGAGCTTGCTGAAGAATTACTACGGAACTTCTTTAGTAATCCCAAGCATATACAGCTGATATGAAGTGTCTCGTCTGTGCATTAAAAATTTTGCACTTCATCGAGTAGAAAGCTCTGAATATACAGAATTAGAAACAGCAGGTTATGGCTACTGTTCCACTTCATAAGTATAATGAATTATCTATTGTAATCACAAACACAAAGAGTAATCAGATTCCTGCTAGATGAAAAAAAAAGGCAAATAAAAAACAACTCATAAATGAAGAAGCTTTATGAGCAGCACAGCAAGGTGTAAAGAAAACTTTCTACAACATTCAAAATAAGTATGATGCTTCTACATCATTATGATGATGATTCTTTATTGTCTTTCTTCACTGCTATGTTATGTATCCAGTGCACCTGATGCTGAGAGTTAGAAATACCTGAATGACTAAATGACTAGTAGCTGAAAGAAGAGGCAACTTAATGATCCATTCATAGGCATAAGGCTGAATGTAGTGGCCAAAATAAGAATGAAGTCTATCCTTTACTTATATTGGATAATGAAACAATAGTCCTAGAAAAAATGACAACCATTGAAATTATGCAAGTATGTTCAAAAATAAAACAGCTTAGGATGAAAACACAAGGAAAAGATAAAGGTTAAAAAAACAAAACAAACAAACAAACAAATAAACAAACAACAACAACAACAACAAAAAAGCACAAAAAAACCCACCACCCAAACAGACAAATAAACACAAACAGTGAAGAGATTAATAAACCTCTTCAAAACAAAGTTCAATTAACTAATATAATCAGCATCTAACTTTCTCTCCTTTTATATTATTCTACTGCAGGAGTAACCTTAAAAAGTTTAGTCATAAGGAGTTGAACAGAAGGTCTGGAAAGAAGGAAGTAACAGAAATTAAGAAAATGATCAGAGAATTCAAGATTTCTTTGGACCATAAGCAGATGGGGGCAGCAAGATATTCAAGAACAACACAGAATGAGAGGATTAAAATATTTTTTGGGAAAAATATTCCCTAAACTGTTGTACCCTAGAAGTATTTTATCAAAATGTGTGATGAAGAAAATTTATTTTTTTGGGGTTTATGCTATTTATGAAATTGGGATTATGTGCTTTACATGAAATGCATTGAAAAGTTGATAATATTGATATAAGGACTAAATATAGAAGATGGGACTCTGTCCAGATGCTAGGACTTGAACTATAAATTATTCTAGCAGGTTGGGTAGAGATTAATATAAAATATTATACAGTTGGCAGTATTGTGCTCTGACTAATCTTTTAGAATAATGGACTATGTGAAAGAGACAAATAAGACTGATATGCACCAGATAAAATAATAAAAAAAGAAGACTATAAAGTATTACTGGATTTTACTATCTTTGCTTCCATTAATTATATGCAGGGTGAGCAGGAATGGTAGCTATAAAATAAAGAGCTAATTGAGGGACAGTGTTTCACCATGGACTTTCTTCTTCTGTTTTGCAGAACTGGCAATGAAAACTACATAAAAATTGAAAAAAATATTATAACCAGGCTTTAAATTGAATGGCGTGGATGGAATAAAAGTATTAAAAATTTGTGTGTGAAGACACAAAAGGAACATCAATTAACCTAGAAATTTTGTCCATCCTAATAAAATAAGCCCTTAGAAAGTAACTTTAAAGATCACTGAACTTTTTTTTTAATATGAGTGGTGCTTTGGTTTAAGACAGTAAGAAATAAATCTGTTTATTATTAGAAATTCAAATAACAGCTAAAAGAACCAACCTAATAAAAATGTATTTTAGCTACAAGTCCATAGGTTTTCTCCTGGTTTGTTTAAGCTTTTTTTGACTTAAGTTTTTTTTTTTTTTTTTTTTAATCCATTCCTTTCTTTCAATAAACATGCATTTTCTCATGCTAGTTTTTACAAACATAGCAAAGCTGTAAGTTTTATTAATATTATATATCTAAACTGTGGTTTTGGATTTGGTGTGGATCATGACATCTTCATAACTAATCATTGGCTTGTGGCCATGTGAATCTGTTGATGCATAAGATTTCATGTCTATGCTAATGCAATTAATTTTTATCATAAAAACACCCACAAGTTTTCTCTGAATACAATGTATTACTGATTTCTCCAAGATATATAATATTCTTCTTCACAAGCTTTTTATGTTCTACTCAAATGGGTTAATTTCACTCAACAACTGAAGACAGAAAAAAAAAAAATGAGATTCTTTTGTTGTTGTTGAAAAAAATGGATTTTTTTTTTCTCCTGGCAGCAAAAGAATCTGTACCTGATCACGTATGCCAACTCCAGATGATGGAAATATATACAGATACAAGAGAGATGTCACACCATACCTCAAATCCACATCAAAAATTTAAATTAATTTGCTTTTATTATTATTCAGCAGATCTTTGATTTGTTTATAAGATAGTCTTCTTTTTTTTAAAAAAAAAAGTTATGCTCTGTTTTCCAACTATTACCATATTGTAACACAAAAAGTCATACTAGCAGGTAACATTCAATGACCTTTAGCAAGAATAAACGATTTTTTTAGTTAAAAAAAAAAAAAAGAAAGTCACTTTTGCTCCAAAACTTTATACATATGTTCTCAAAGAGTTATGTATGAATACTGTACAAATATCAGGGAGATAAGCTATCTAGGCAGATGCACTTCACACCTGTGTAAAGAGTACTAGACTAATACTCTGAGACAGATATTAATTAAATTAAAAGTCCCATTGTGCTAGGATGAATAACAATTTTAACCAGACTTTTTGAGTTTTGCCTTGTAAGAATAACTTACAGTTCAATAAAAATATTTTTAAATCCTGCTAGCATTCTTCCTTCATGTTTATATGAAGTTTTATGATATTTTAATTTAGCATCCTGAGGATGGAGAAGACTAGCAAATGCATAAGCATCAAGGAGATTGAAGAATAAAAAGCTAATTAAAAGAGAAACAGGATCTTTTAAAGATAGGAGATAAAAGAGAATTTTATAATTAAAACAGTAAATCAGTAACCACTTACCCCAATTTCATACAAGAGCATGAATAAGGTTTTAACAGTTATAATACTAGCAGAGTTGTAGGTATATTCCTGCCCCTATCTCACTGACATACCAACCTTTCTTCCTGCCTTCATACCTGTACGGCTCCATATGGCTTTAAGATTGTCAGTTCCTAATTACTTCTCTTATTCATATAAATAATAGCAAGCCAAGCTAAAGAAAAGAAACCTTAATTTCTGGTCCCCAGCTTTGGCAACAAGAACTACGTCAATAGTCAGAAACAGCTGAAAGCTATTTTCAGAATTTGCTCATCACCACCTGTTAGTCATCAGCTTTGTGGTACGTCAGCCAGAACTGGTATACTTTCGACAAGCTTCCTGTGCTTGGATTTTGTAAATTTTAAGAAAATTTAGCTTATTAGTCAACATGTTGAAATTAATTTAGGATAAAAACTCATTTGTTTTACCATAACAGAGCGTATTTATTCTGGTTAGATTAATTTCATTCCTTTTAGTACTCTATCTTCTGGTCTTCTGATTATCAGTGGTTTCTAATATGTAAAGCTTTTATCTTTTTTTTGTGTCAGACTCAGGCCATACTCTATCTGCCTTTTGTTGATTTTCAGTTCAATTAATTTTTCACGTAGTGGTCTTGACAGTGTAAGATTTATGGCTGAACTCAGTGATCTTAAGGGTCTTTTCCAATCGAAAAGATTCTACAATCTGAAATTGTTCATATCAACAATAGGTATGGTATGGTATTAGCATAACTATGGAATGCTGGATTATGCAAGCAAAGCTTCCTGTTTTGACATTAGGGGACAGTCTGCATTTGTTTCATCAGGAGGGGATACTTCTAAATTTTTAAACAGTATTTAGTCATTCAAGAAACTATTAACTCTTTATGTATACAGTAACTAAACAGCCAGCATTCCATGGAATAACATCCTTGACTCAATATAGACCACTGCTTCTAGTAATCACCCTAACAATATGCATATCAGTTTAACTCAACCAATGATACTTAAAGCTGATGCTGCATCATCTCTTGAAAAACCCTTTCACAGGTAGAATAAGGAAGTATATATTGACTGTTCAGCAGGTCTGTGGTTTCTCTGGCAGCCATAAAACAACACTATTCTCTCTTCACTGAGATGAATCCAAATGCCGTAGTGTTCCTTGAGTATCTGATTTTCGTATTTTGTCATTTGTACTTTGCTCTGAATTTCATGTGTTCCTTTCAGTTGCCATCCCTGTTTCTGTAATTTAATTTCTCCACCTTATGATCAAATTTATAAGCAATAGGGATCCATTCTCACTGCAGAATAATTATCACAAAACCATGTTTTAAAGGATGAGCCTGCCTGCAGCAAATTGTGCCCACACATGACCTGTCTGGTTCATTTCACTAGGTGCTAAGGAGGTAAAGATAACAATAATAAATCTTTTAATTTATGAGAAATTTCAGGAGACCTATATTCTTGTTATTATTGTTTTCTTTTGGGTTCTTTCTTGGTTTTTTTTGTGTTCCTTTTCCCTAGCACTCCACATATTTCATTATTACTGCATGTGTTTGGACTTGAAGAGAATCTGGGCAATAAGGTTTCCTGTAGATGAGAAAAACAAGCAATTCTGTTAGGAAAAACAGTATACATTTCCAGTACAATAGAAACAGCACTAAGGGGAAGTAATTAGTTAAAGCTTTTCTTCTGTTACTCTTATGGGAAATGTACATCAGCAAATATGCATATTTCAATCTATTCTAATTGCTTGGTGATAAATGTTGTTGCATTAATTTTGCTATTCTGAAATTACATTTGCAAACTTATTTTCCTTAGAAAATAAAGTGGAGAATACTGCCCTCGGAAGTGTATTTAAAAAATGTTGTTTGTCAGTTAGCGAAATCAGCACAAACCTTCCAAAAGAAGCAGCATATGCTCAACATGCAGAAAATGCTAAAATAACTTTTGCCTGTTCAACAAACGAGCATGAGAGGTTTATTGACTTGCAAGCTTAATCATTAGTAATAGACCATTGTTATCTTCTTTTTTTTTTAACTTATTTTATTTTTTACTATTCATCAGGAGGTTTGGCTCCCACTGGAGCAATGTTTCATTGTATACTCTGTGTAAGCCTTTTGAATAGTTGAAGCCTAGACTAAGTTTCTTGAAAAATATATCAGTCAGTATTTTGCCGAAGCAATCCAGATCACAGCTGTTACTTAAAAACTTGTTTTAGCTTATGGTTCAGCTACCATAGAATCATAGAATATCTTTGATTGGAAGTAAGCACACAAACTCATAAGGACCCTCATAAGATTTTTTTCTTATGAATTATTGTAATTACTTTCCCATTAAAAAAAAAAATCAAACACTAAAATATAGCAGTGTAAGAATATGGAAATAATAGAAAAATCCATGCGAAATGAAACAATTTAAAACCAAGTCCTGTATTATTGAGGTGGGTGAATATCATGGTGTATCTTGTGGTCATCTGGATTGGATTACAAAAATACCTTCCAGTCCTTTCTAGCCCATACACAGAAATTTTCTTCTGACAGGAACCCATTACACTAGGATAACAATGCTATTTAGATATCCCCTTCACAGCTGCTGTGACATGATTAATAATTTCACTGAGATATGGGAGCTAGATAGCATTTCTCTGTCTCACACTTGATGGAGTTTTACCACGCTTTGCACTTAGCAGCTCGAGGGACCAGAGGAAGGTTTTCTGTTGTGGTGGTCTTGGCACTGTTTTTTCCAAAACCTGTTCCTCCAAAGGTTCATTCACCAATTTCCCAATTAGAAGAAAGAACCATTACTTGCTTGACACCAATTCAATCTATCCATATACATTCAAGGTAAAACCCTTTTGCACGAAGTCATAAATTCTGTGTGCATGAATGCACAGTTTTACAGTAGTGTTTGGCACTGTTCCTTTTACACTCTTATGTCTGGTCTACGACTTTGCTTTGAAGAGGCTATACGACATTAACATAAGGGACTCTTTCAGGCAGAAAACATGGAATTTGCTATACCCAAATACCCAAATAAAGTAAGCAAGTCAAGGCTTTGGTGCGCCACAAAAAAATGAAACAGGACCATAGATAAAATTGGCCCATAGGTAATTATTTTTAAATTACCATTTCCTATTGTTATGTTTTTCCCACACCTTTGTTGACTCTGTATCCTAGAAAATGGTAGGTGAGAGGAGAAAAAACATTCACTTTTTTTGTCATGAAGGAGCCTCTGGTTAGGAGATGAACATTTCTTTCTGTGCTGCTCCAGTATAGCATCACAGCCATAAAGAATTTAAAGTACCAAACTTTTTGTTGGCTCATGTACATGTATGCAATGGAGATGAAATTTCTTTCAGACACAAACTAAATTTCTGCCTTCTTTCTTTAAAATCAACAATCTAATGCTTATCTATCCCATAGCTAAAAGACTAAACAAAATTATCAGACAATATGAAATTAGAAGGAAAATAAAAAAAAAAAAAAGAAGAAACCACATTGTTTCAGTGGCTTTTTGTACTAAATATTTACATAGAACATCTTTTGGTTTTTTGCTGGACAATTAGCTTTGTTACCATGAAATGTTGCCTGAAGTGCACAGTCAGCTGGCACCTGAGGTTATTTTAACACAGGCTAAGCTTTCACCATCTGTCCTGCCCTCTAATTAAGATGCAATACCTCCATAATTCACAACTGCATAGTGAAAATTCAATAATAAGTAATTAAAACGCATGTGTATGTGTCATTTATTGCTGTGTTCACCTGTTTCATTTTGGACAAATGAAGAGCAAGAAGAGGTATTTTGCTTTTTTCTTCTCCCAGATCATTTTTTCTGCTGGTTCAAGGCAATATTTTTCTTGGTGAAGTCAATGGACCTAAAATATATTGTATCAACTGTCTACCTGATTTACACCATAGATTCTTGTCTATTTATTTTTTTTTATTGTAACAATACATTAAAAAAAAAAAAAAAAAAAAACAAAACCACTTTGGTCTTCCATTTTAAAAATATAGCATCAAGTAATATTTTATTTTACTTTTAATAAAATGGTCATTAATGTTACCCTGTCTGTTGCTACGAAGACAGTCTGATAATATTTTGAAGAACAGTCCCTTCTGAACATAATGTGTGCACTGCAGTGCAGAAATCTCTTCAGTTTTCTTTCAGTTTAAATAACCAGCTGTTTGATTTTACAACAATTGTGCATTGCATTCTACTATTATTTATTCAGCACTACAAACAAAAAAAATTGGCTGCTGTGCTGTCATATTTGTCTTTCTTTTTATCAGGTGTATAATGAATAATTGGAGTTTCAAGTCTAAGAGAATAGATAATTAAATTAAATTATTTCCTCAGAAGACATGTAAATGAATCCTACATCTTGGTTTTCAAAGTATAAGTATTTGGTTTGAAAAACATTTATTCTTTCCTTTTATGGCCTTTTCTCTGTCTGCCTTATTGTGTAATTGCTTGTTTCCTAATAATTCACGATAGTAATTTCTTGGTAGAGACAGGTGATTGTAATGTAATACTGTATATGGGTAGACAGTGAAAATTATGGAAATAATGAACACCTCCAGTATATCAAAGATATCAAGACTGATATGGTTATACCATGTTAGCCCAGTTCATTTAGATTTGAGAAAATATTACAATTCGATGTCTTATATTCTACTCTCAGAAAGCAGAAGATGAAGAATTTTTGTTCTCATCTCCACAATCTAAAGGAAATGAAATATAAAATGTATTTTATTATTTAAAATAATGCTTAATATGTTTTATAATACATATATATATAAAATTAAATCGATTATTGTAACCTTAGTTATTAATAATCTTCAAAATACATTTTCTAATATCATCAGCAAGAAATTCCACCACAAGCTATGCCTAAGGACTAGACATGGAAATAAAAGTTTGCTACTATTTTAACTGAAATGAGTAATTTCAAGAGACATGAATTATATTTGTACTGTGATTTTAATGTGCCCTGGATGTTCATGGAAACTTCTCTACTGACAGCCTGCATAGCTGTTCCAGGACAGAGAATTGGCCCACAGATAAAGATAGAAAAAGTAGTTCTTTTCTCCCTTTATCCTAAGATGTGGAAATCCATCCACACAGGTTTATCTGATAGCAATAATTAAAAAACAAAACTAAACAAAACAAACCAAGCTAATATGTATGTTCCTAAAGGCTAAGAAGAAAGTAAATCTGCCTTTATGAACAGAACAAAAGCCCATTGTCTGTCCTAACAGACCTGTAATCGTTCCAGCACCTACATACAGAATCCAGTGTCAGTGGGGCAAAATTATAAGTGACATATGGAATAAGTCTGCCAGTCTACAGAGATATCTGCAGACAGTACTGGATCTCAGCAGTCAAGCAATCATCTCTGAACATTCCTTCAGACAGATGACATTCTCAACTTTTTTCTTCATTCCTTAAGAGAGTTAAAACTACTCTGCCTGCAGATACTTTTAAATTATTCACTTTCCTTTCTCCTGTAATGGAAAAATTAGAAGTTGAAAGTACCTAAAGTGACATTTCTAACAATTTCTGCAGTAGATCTTGCAGAAATCCTAGTTCTGCCAATTCAAACAGCTGCAATCATCCAATTTCTAGCTAACTAGAAATAGTAATAAAAACAGCTACTTCATTTTTCACAACATGGATTCCCAAACTGTAGTTCAATTATCATGCTTGGAATAACATTGATCCAAAACTTTAAAAAATAGAAGAACCTATGTTATGATTTATTTCTGAGCTACAGTTAATCCCTTTTTAAATACCTCTGAAAAAATATGTGAGGCCTCTAATTAGTCTTATTTATTACTTGGTTTGCCTTGTCTCTCGTGAGGATCTACAAAATGAAATATGGAAATCTCTCTCTCAAAAAGTTAGTATACTTATTCTCAAAGTAAAGAGGTTTTCCAGGGCTTGAAAATTTTGACACAAATTTAGAACACAAACCAGAAAAACTTCTTAATATGGTAAGCATGCCGTAAACCCTAAAAATGGGTCCAGGAACAGACCCTAAGAAAATAATATGTAACTCAAGCAGACGTGAAAGATAAGCAAATGTTGGTCTAAAGAATGATTAAGTTTCAGAATGACTCAATAATGGAATTGATTAAATGCTTCAAATACATCTGTTGGCTTCCAATAGGAGCTCCTAGAATATCAAAAACAATGAAGAATTTAATTAGTAGCACAATCTTATAGAACTAGAACTGCATCATGGATACAACAAATTTTATATTTTTATGTAAAACCATTATCTAAAGAGAATTTTAGAGAGTTGTCTTGTGGCGAAGAGCTTTCAGAGCATGCCAAATAATTGTGTAGGACAGAGGAAACTGGTGACTTCATTTTCAGATTGCATTTTGAGAGTAAATCTTGGAGAGTTCTTTACCCAAACCTTCATACAAGAATTACTTCCAAGAAAAATAAGTGTAAGTAGATAAATACACAGAATAAAATTTTAAAAATCAAATATTCTAAGTGTAATAAATAACAATGTATTGAAAGATGATCTTCATAAATTAGAAATCAGATGAACTTATTTTGTTTCAATGTGATGAGAAACATATTCTGGTGGTATCTTTAGGTTAAAATATCTGACCAACAGATGAACAGTAAGCCCTTTATCCATACCTAACTACACCTTTGTCAAAGCTATAGTCAGAAATGTGATCTTCATTTCTGTGTTATCAAAAAACCAAACAAGTTACATAAAATTACTGATACATCATTTCCACAACAAATTATGCTTGTTCCTGGTGCCATATTTGTCTAGCAATTATGCTGAGAAAAATGAAACTGTAAATAAGAAACTAAATATCATAGTTTCACTAATGTTATAATATATATATGGAATTCTAGAATTTTACAATCTAACAATATTAATAATTAAAATATTGAATGTTCTGGTTTTTCAGTGGAGTGCCAGAATGTTAAACTACTTCAGTGATAAAAACTTCTTAGCAAGTCTGAGATTTATTTATGTCTCTCTAAGGAACTGCTTGCATCAGCAGACATTTGGATTTGGCCATATTTTTGAAAGTGTTTGCTGTCTGATTTTAGTATGCTAACTTTGCATCATAATGCTGTCACCATATCTATACACTTTCTTCTAGATTATTTTAGTCAAGCAGGGATGAAAAAGCTTGAACTTTTGAAGATGTGAACCAGTACAAAGAATACAATTTTGGATTCTTCTGTTCAAGCAAGTGTTTTGTGCACCTATTTTTTTTTTTTTTTTTTATGTCTCTGCTTTTCTGATATCCAGTCATGCTGATCAGTAAAAACCTTTCATTAAGAGAATTGCCTATAAACTGCAAATGAACCGCTAAATTAATTTTGAAGTTCAGCTTTGCCAACTATAATTCTTCCCTGGCCTTCCATGAAGACATTTAACAGATACACTGGACTCTGTTCAAATGCTTCAACAGAGCTGTCCAGGAAGATGAGTGATACCATAGCAAATACTGGCTGTCCTCCAGCTGCCATCCAACAGTGATGCTGGTCTTCTGAGTGTCATATCTGCCATCTCTGGGTGGGTCTCTAACAAATCCTCTCAAAAGGTATTATGAGTTATGTCTGGACAGCTGACTGACTTGGCTCTCACATGGTGTTTGTTCTGTGGGCTCCTTTGATCTCCACTAATGGTAATGAAGGCAGACACCTAAATTTAAATGTCACCAGCTTGAAATTAATTTCAGTCCTGTCATCCAAAGATCTCCTGAATATACTAATGACTCTTGAGTCTGTGTTTAAATGAATGAGATTTAGATCTTTCAGAGACATTTTGTACTGTCATTGCAATGTAGAAAGTACTATTTCATCCCTGTATTTAATAATACTGAGGTAATATGACAGTGAAGAAGATGAAAAATCAGGAATGCCATTGTATGATTCTATTATTGGTAAAGAAACTTTCTCCATCTTTCTTACAAGACCTCTGTAAGTATTGAAAGAGCACAATAAAATCTTTTTAGAGCTTTGTCTTGTGAATAGACCCTGCTCTCCAAGCCTTTCCTCACAGGAGAGGTGTTCCAGGCCTTTGATCTTCTTCATGGCCAATCTCTGGACCCACTTGAACATATCAATTTTTTCCTGCATTGGAGGCCCCAGAATGGGATGTGGTACTGAAGGCGTAGTCTAACAAGAGTGGAGTAGAGGGCAAGAATCACATCTTTTGATCTACTGGCCGCACTTCTTTTGAAGTCCAGGATACAACTGGCTTTGTGGGAAGTGAGTATGCACTGATGGGTCATATCCAGATTTTCATCCACCGGCACTCCCAAGCCCTTCTTGGCAGGGCTGCTCTCAATCCATTCACCCTCCAGTCTTTATTGATACTGAATATTGTTTTGGTTCAGGCTGAGGAACTTGTACTTGGCCTTGTTGAGCTTCATGAGGCTTACATGGGTCCAATCCTCCAGCCTGTCAAGGCCCCCCACTGGATAACATTCTGTCTCCCTAGAGGATCAACTGTGCCACTCAGTTTGGGGTTATTTACAGATTTTAAATAATATTGGTGCCAGTATAGAGTATTGAGATATACCACTCATTACTGTTTGCTCTCTACTTCTCATTAAAAAAAAATAAAATAAAATTACTGAACTTTTTACTCTCTAGAATATTAAAATAACTTTATGAAATCAACGAATCATAAGATGGTTTGTGTTGGCAAGGTTCTTAAAGATGATTTAGTTACAACTACCCTCTCATGGGCACCTTCCACTAGATCAGGTTGCTCAAAACCCCATCCAGTCTGGCCTTCATATTAGGGTATTTCTCTGTGTCCTTTGGTAGAATAGCACTAATTTCCTTCTGTCTTAATTGTAGATTAATAGTCAGCTAAAGCTAGCAAAAGCTGTTATTTTAATTAGCATTAAAGTTCAGATTGAAATCTATCATGGAAAAGTACAATAGTTTTGACAAAGCCTTTGTCAGAATACAGATCAAAATATTGTAAATATTAGGTCTATATCACTAAATTATTGCAATTATGGCCCTTCATTTAGTAGGCGCTTTAACTGTTCTTGATTGAGATGTTGAACTTGAACATAGTTGTCTTCATTCTAGTTCCAGAGTACTAGCAGCTCTGTGATGGGCTATGCTTTGCTAAACTAACAAGAGGACAATAAGCCAAAATAAAATCCTGTAAAGTAAATATTATGGATTTATGGGTATTAATTACTATTAACTTAATAATTTTAATTAATAATTATTTTATAAAATTATGTGTTTTATTTCTGAAAAAATGTTATGGGTTTAGAGAATTTTAATAGAAAAAGGGAGTGATTATTTTCCACATCTCCTTGCCAATCCTTCTGAAGAAAATCAATAAAGCCACAAAGAAAGCTGCCATTAATTTGGAGCCAGAAGCAGAAGCAACAGTGCTTGAAAGAAAAGAAAAAGAAAAAGAGAAAAAGAAATTAGTATTCATCTTTATTGTCATCAAAAAAAAACTCTCTTCCAATAACACAAGTAGAGTTGTAGAACAGTGATCCAGATCCATACTCTAGTACCTTCCCTTAAAAACATTACTCCTGTAATGGAGTAAGATATTTTAAAACAAAAACATATATTGAAGGCAGAAATAAAATCTTATCCTGATTGCTGTAAGATTTTGAATTTCTAGGTGTTACTGACATTACTTAAAGATCTTGAATAATCCTTGTCTATAATTTCATTGTTAGAAAGCTTGAAATCTGGAAATTCACCTAATTTTAAATAAAACCCATGTAACCATAACATATCTATCCAGTTAAAAATTATTAAGTCTTGAATACTCAGCAAGTGCAAGATAATTGCTTTTTTAAATTCCCAGGAAGATTACTTTCAAGTCTAAAATATAGTGTTATATATTAGACGGTAATAATAATTTTAAGCAATGTTGCTGACTGTCTCTAAACTCACTGTTTCTAAAATCAGCTTAGGAGCCTTGGAACAATACAAACATCAAATCCTTAATAAAAGCTGTGCTTATCAGGCACAGATGAAGCTAACTCTTAACTCAGCATTAAGAGAGGACAAATTTCTGTGCTGTTTTGAAAATTAGATATATTTCCTATTAGCATATTCATACTGACAATGTGGTTTTACCTCCTGTTTCATTCCAGTTCATGATCCTTGGAATTTTGCCAGTATGTCCATTAACTGACACTCAGAGTACAATGAGCTGGGTCTTTTAGTGGTAAAATTTGATTTCATGACAGAGGATAATCTGCAGCAAAGCTGTGGGTTGAAAGGAAGGCCTATCCATACCATCTGGCTCTGGGAGTACTGAGAGGCATTTACACTTGTTGATAGTGGAAATAGAGGAAGAGGTATCTATGTCTCTGCGAAATCAACTGGGGGAAGAATCTTGACCTCTAGTGTGGTCTGCAAGTCACTGTGCAGTGACTGGGAGCAAAATTGTTCATCTCTGGGAGCAAGAGGTAAAGAAGGTTTTCCTGAGTTTCTCTTCAGGAAGTCCAGCAACCTTGATTTGGAAAGAGATCACATCCACAATTTCATTCACACTTTTCCATGGAGGTGTTCCCAGACCATCAGACTATCACAACTGGTGTGAATACACTTCACCCTATCAGAAAAGATTTCTTTACTTTATTTGCAACTATTTATTATTAATAAAATTTAGCAGTATTTCATTAATATAAACAGCATTTAAATGAAAAGTGTTTTGATGGCTGGAGTTTTCTTTTGAGGAGACATATGCCAAACAGATGGAAAATATGTATCTTCACAGGTCATGACTGATGTCAAACTTTATGCTAAAAAGGGGGATTAAAAAAACTTAAACAAATTAGTATATAAACCCAGTTTATTATTATTAATTATATTTTTATTATTATTTTCTTGATATTCCTGTATTGTCTTTTAAGATATTATTTATTTCAAGGCTTCTTATGTTTGTTTTACCTTTTCCCCTGTATTTTCCTCAATTTATCATATTTTTCACTGTTTACAAGGCTCCAAATTAACTTATGTTCAGATTTCAGTCCCATAAAGCAAAGTTGGTACAGATGCTGCACCTCTGAAGAGCTGGTAGCAGTGCACCAGCTCATTCCTGGTTGGATACCTGTAAGAAGAACCAGACAAAGGGTTAACCTAGCTGTTTCACAGTAGGAATTATAAGTATTTGAAAAGTTACTACATTTTCTTGAACAGAAATATTTATTCTCTTTGAGTCAATGCCCATCTGATATTGCCATCCTCCGCTCGTGAAAATGTACAAGAAAAGATATCATAGCTCCTTTCTTTAGAGGAATCAGGAAATAAATAAGAGTTTCAAAGTTTAAATTATAAACAATTGTGTATAGTTAGGCAGTAAAAATAGGAATGCATTTCTTTCTATCTTTAAATATCTTTCAAAGTACTTGAATGAACTTGCTATCAGCTTTTCCTACAATTTTGTTTATAACTTGATATATTTTGAAAGTGTTCTACATATAGAATACTTATATTTTTGAGATATTATAAAGATAATTATAATTTTAATTTTAAGCATAAATTTTAATTTACAATGTATTTTTCTAATTTCAATTTCAATTTCAATTTCTTTTTTTTTTTTAGTGACAATGATATTTCCTATACTTTTGATTAATGCAAGGGCTCTCTAAACATATTAATTTAAAAAAAAAGGCTAATGACCTTGAATATTCAATATATGTCTTGTTTATCAGAAAATTAATTTTTATTTGGTTTTACCTTATCTAGGTGCCTCTACGATGTACAAATATGTTACACTGAGTAGAGTCAACTAGCCATATCCCAACACATGGGAAGGGTAATAATGAGAAGTCTCTCCCTATGTTTTTCTTCCTTGATAAAAAATGTCACTTGGGAAAGAAAACAATTATTGATAAAATACAGAAAATTATAGAATTAATATGGAAAATAGAACTATCATAATTGAAAAATAAGAGAGTTTCATGATTTTAAAAAAAGATATTTTCATTATTGAACGGAAGAAATGTCATATTTTATAGAACTCTAATTTGAAGAACACTATATATGAAGAGTAAAATTATTACTTATTGAAGAAATTTTCTTTCTTGTTTGTTTATTGTAATATTTTAAAATGTACACATAAGAAAGATTAGGTGAATACCAATGCCACAATTGCTTTATTATAATTCCTAGAATTTTGATATTTTAGGCCTGTCTCTATGTGATACTTAAGTATTCCTTAATCTACTAGCTATTTGACTATGCTTACTTTAAAAAGGTCTGCTCTAATTATTTAATCCTCTTGAAAAACAAGACAATGAAAATGGCTGAAGCAGTTGAGTTTGACATATGACTATATCATGTGATGTGTACTTACACATGAATGTATGCACTTCCACTAAAGGATAGCAGTTTTGCTGCCTTCTGCTTTTGTCTTAATGCAATTTTTCCATCGTTATATCTATGTACTTTCACTCTTCATAGGAATTCTGGAACTTTATCTCCATTATTCTAAATATTTGGAAGGAATCCTGCTAATAGATGAGATTAATGGGATGCACAGGGAGGAAGGGGAAATGTTGAAATGATACTGTGAGACATTTTTGTCTGAATTTACATGTTTACAAAGACTGAAAGAACAATGTGGGAAAAAATTGTTAAAAAAACTTAAGAACTATTCTATGTTCCAAATAACATTCCCAAGGACAGTTTCCCCCTTCAGTTTTCTTCCTTCATTTTTATTCATCCCCTCCACGCTGCCACTTCTCATTGTGTTTTCTATCTCATTTTGACTTTAATCTTCTCAGAGTAGGGCCATTATTTCCAGTTTTATTTTTAAAGCACCACTTGTTCCTATTGAGTTATACAAAGAAAAAGACTTTTTTGGTAACAACGATACGATGCACTTGATAATGGACAAAAAAGTAAGCTCAACAATTAGTTAAAGTTGATTGAAACAAGGAATTTTCTAGTTTAAACAGCAGTTGTAAAGAGGAATCATCTATGAAATAAATAAGGGAGATTTTGCATAAAATGTGTAGGTTATGGTAATGCAAATTTTAAGTAAAGAAGGTGATTTTTCAAACCCCTTCTTTATTCCGTGAATGTAAATCAAATTGATGTCACCATTGATTAAATTATATTGTCAACCCAAAATCCAGCTATGAATAAAAAGTTCCAAATAATTGGGTAATCTTATCCTGCTTCATTTCTAATCCTTTCCAAATCTGTGATTTGTGACTACTAAATCTTACCTGCCTCTAGTCTTTTGATTGCTTATACAAAAGAACATCTCTTGCTTACATTACTGCCTCGTCAATCTGGTTATTAAGCATGACCCTGGCTATGTTCTACCATATAGTGAAAGTAATAGTCCAGAGCATCAAACCATTAATGACTATTTATTTTGTGGGGAAGATAATTTCCTAGTTTACATTGAGGAGCCACATCTACCTACACATTTGTAGTGACAGTAGCCACAAAACTAAACCTTTCAACTCATCACTGTATGTTTTAAGGTCTGGTGACATACCTCATTTTAGGATGTGACGCAAGATTTCCACAATGTAACCTAGAATTTACCACATGTCCAGGTTTTGCAGTTGATTTACTCTTCTTACAGGAGTATTATTTCTGTGTAGTAGAAAAATAGATCTTTCCTCTTTATGTTGATGGAAAATGAAGTGGATACAAAAGTGATAAATTTCACTGAAATATTAATATTTTTTTTGTAGAGATACAATGAAAAACATAAATAAATAGATGCATAAATAGATGTAAAGCAAACACAAAAAAATAAATGTCAGTCTTTTAAATTTTGGCTGTGAGCTTAGTGAAAATAAGCTTATTGTAGGGCTGTGGCAGATATTTTTGTGATTTACTGACCCAATTCAAAAAAGAAATTACAAAAATATATGATTATTAGCAAAAAGGACTGAAAGAAAACCATTGTGTACCTCCATGATGGCACATGAATATTTCTCAAAATAAGGTAGAGATGGAAAAGGCATAAAGAAGTCATAAAGATTGATCTATGAACTATAATGGTTTCATATAAGTAAAACCAGCATTAGACTAAGATAGTTCAGCATGGAAGATAGATGACAGAAGTGGGATATAAAATTAATGCTAAATCCTGTGTCCCTGTCACAGTTTTGGACTAAATTGGTGATGTGAGTACTACAGTGCTCAAATGCTTAGTCACAGGCAAGTTCAATGTTCAGGTGAGACTTGATTCCTCTGTCCTTCAGGGCCAACAAGGTCGGGTACCGCGTGTGGGCCTGGGGCCAGGTGTGGAGTCCCCTCTGTTCTCTCCACAGGCTCTCTCAGGGTCTTTTCAGATCTCTCCCTGATAGTTTACCCTTAGCTCTCACCTTATTGCTGACATCGGGTCCAACCCTTGGGAGCTGCACAGTGCCACAGGGAAAATTCTCTGGATCTTGTTTAATTCTCTAGCACCAGGAGCAGAGTGAATCAGATGATACAGACTGATCACTGGTTCAGAACAGACAATAGACAGGACTTTTTCATTCAACATGGAGTTAGGCTTCCTGTGGTAACTGTGGTAAAACCACTTGAAAAAGGGTTTGAACAATCTTACAGAGAGAACTAAATGGTGGCATTGAATATGAAGAGACCACGAAACCCCTGAGAAAATCATACAGCTACTAAATATCAGATGATGTGGGTTATTTTCTCACATTCTTTTTCTCTTCCCTAGGGTATCCATAGTGAATTGGATGGAATTTAGGTATTTTTAAGGATTCACTAGTAAAGTAACCCACAGCCTGACACAATCCAAGCCATGGACCTCACTATTCAATTATTAATTTGCCTCAGAGTGTGATTTTGATTGCCATGTTACCTTCTTAGACCATGTCAAAGTGTGGTTCAGCCAACAGCAAGGACTGGCATCTGCCAAGGGTAGGAAATTTTGACAAGACCATTCTATTTTCACAGTAAGGATGTAAATCTCATTACTGCACTGGGACATTTACCACTGTAGGTGTTTAGTCCTGTTGTCACCATCTCCTCTGAAGGACTGTTTTTACAAACTTGTTTGCAATGCTTTAGTCAGTCCTTTTGGGAGTATAGAGACGTATGGAGATGTTTTTCACAAACTTCTGGGAGTACCCAGAGTCCTCAAGTGGTCTAGAGTGCTAGCAAATCTATTTTCAGACCTATGTATTATTATATAATGGCAGTTCTGATTGATTTCTTCTAGTTAAGGGTGAATTAAGTAAGCATTATAAGCCTTCTTAAGTGACTTTAATGTTATGTACTACTCACCTCAGTCTTGGAGCAATAACATCAGAGGAAGGAGGTGCTTGAGGCATCAAGTCTTTAGGTTTTGTGGTTATAAACAAAAATTCTGCTGTTTTATGCTTTATGTTTGTTTTTTTTTTTTTTTTTATGAAAGGTTCCAGTGTGCCACAGAGGCACCACAAGTTTTTCCCCTCATAAGTGGTCTCCTAAATTTTTGTGTCAAGTTCTGTTCCATCATTCCTTTTGCTCAATATCCTGGAAACTTTTAAAAGAGTTGGAGGAGAGTTATGGATTGGTATTGAACAAAATTGTGAATAATATTCATATTTATAGAAAGCATTTTTGACACATGCAGTAACAATTCACATGTACTTCCACTGAGATAAAATTTTGCTGTCAACTGATTCTTATTTTGCCAGACTTGGAAAGCTTTGACAAATGACAGCCTAAAATTTTGGTGAGGACCAAGGATATTCGAGTAGTGAAATAAACAGGCTTCAAAGAAAATAGAATACAGAATCTCATCAGTGAAATCATAAGAGGAGTCTCTCAGTGGAAGTCTTGATGGATAACTAGTGTTATAGATCACTGTTGGAGATCAATTGTCAGCTTTGTTTTGGACTGCTGTTGTACAGCTGTCCAATAAAAATGAGAGTGTGACCTAAAACACGCCATACCCTTCCCCAGAAAATTATTTTCAAGAACATTTTGCCTGCTTTATATTTTTCTTAGTAATCGTTCTTACTGTTAATAAGATCCTTTAAATAAGAAATCAATGTTATAGTTAAATCCTCTTTGAAGTGTGCATGCATCTGTACTCCCGAAAATAAAATACTGAACTCAAGCTTTGATATGCCCTACTATAATAATGATTTTAAAGATTAAAAAAATATTTTAATAGAAAGACATTGCTTCTAACAAGGGGATTATGACAATGCAGAATACAAATTTTTGAATGCAATACTTTTTTCTTTTCTTTTTTTTTTATTAATACTTACAGATAACTTTCACTATCACTGTTTTAACACTCTCTTAGTTTGTGTGTTAGCACTGTAAGAAAAGTGCTATTATAAGGTGCTTAAACAACAGAAAATATCCCAGAATACTGTAATGTACAGAGCAGTATAGTCTCTTTTTTCCTGAAAAATATTTAAAAGGATTATTTAACCAAAACATAAATATACAATTCTTCTTGCAGTATTATTAGAATTTTTTTTTTTTTTTAATTTAGTATAGGTTATGAATTAAAAAAGAAAAATTCCTTGTACAAGTCTGTAGGGTTTTTTCAAGCACATTAAGATAGTGTGTGTGCAAATTTACTATGCCCTGATGCATTACTTGTCCAACACATTGTTCACTGTAGAGAGGCATACCAATAGCTCATCTAGGTATTAATCAAATCTGTTGCATTTCACAATCAGTCATTCTTCTCAACTTTTTGCATCCTATATTTGTGTCAGGAAAGAAATAGAGTAAGGAAAAAAGCTTAAACACCCTAAAAGTCAGTCTTTTCACAGATGTCTTATGTTCATTTTAGTATGTACCAAGTTCAATATGTCCAGAGAGCAACTGCAGAGAAATATGTCCAAGTTTAGTATCTTCTACTTAAAAATTACATTTAAACCCCGCCATTAACTTCCCTAGCCTTTATAAAATGGTCTCTGAGGCTAATCATGGGTTTCTAAAATGTGTATCAGGGAGCCAGGTAAACTCAAATGATAAACTGAAATATT
Source organism: Hirundo rustica (assembly GCF_015227805.2). Taxonomy (NCBI): domain Eukaryota; kingdom Metazoa; phylum Chordata; class Aves; order Passeriformes; family Hirundinidae; genus Hirundo; species Hirundo rustica. The sequence continues at coordinate 70,649,900 of NC_053451.1, read as the reverse complement.
TGTGAAGTTACAGTGCTTAGAAGATAATACAGCCTAACCTGAGCACCAATCTCATATGAAGAGACAACTGGAGAGATACTGCCAAAGTTACAGACAGTTACTAAACTGTGACAGCATTTTAAACTGAAATATATTGAAAATTAGTCATTTACACTGCAGTTCTATTCACAGCAACTCATTTCACTGCAGTATTAAACCCTCTAAAGACTAGATACTCTCTGTGTACAGGAAAACCTGACCTACAACTATTATTTGTACATTTTATATAATATATACATATGTACATATTGGCCAACTATTTTCAGTTTTAAAGAAAATCTGCAGCTGCTACTCAAGAGGTATTGTACTAGTATGATGACATATATCTCCTGTCTTTTATTATTTCCTTCCAGTACCTTTGCTTCTCATCAAACTGTAATTTTAAGTGTTTTTTTTTCTCTCTCACTCCATAATTTTACTATTATTGTGGACTGTTGAGTGATGTGGAAGGATGAAAAAGAGCTTAAAGCAAGTACATATAGTCACAATTTTAGAACAAAAACAAGTTCAAATTGCAATTTAAAGTTCTTATATGCTGGAAAACATGTCAGTGAAAAATTCTTCATTCTTTCAGTGTTAAAATGCAAGTCACAATTTTTGGCATATACATGATCAATAAAATTAGTGTTAATAATTTCAGAAATACTTAAAACGGGATTTTTTTTTACAGTTCAAAGAAATGTATTATAGTAAAAAGATTACTATATGAAATAAAATTTGAATTTCCAGTTTATTACTTATGCTAAATTTAGAGTGCATCCAAACATTCCTAAATTAGCTCTCAGACAAGGAACAGGGATTTTTCTTATAAAATCTAAAGTCCAGAGGACTAATTAAATGATGAACCATAAAAGATCATGCCTTTCCTATATAGTATAGAATCACAAAGGACATCTCCCAGACATTCTTGTCTCACTGACAGGAGAGGATGCTGACATTGTTTAATAAAAGGATTACAAAATGCAGTAAATTTACTTTTTAGGGTCAGGTAATTTTCTCCCTAATATTCATCTGCAATTTGATTTCTCATAGACACAGTTATTTTCTCCAAGCTGGAAAATCACAAAACATTCTTTACTAGTTTCACTCTCTCCTCTCCTCTCATCTCATTTGAAACAGTTCTTCTCAATAGAAAAAAGCCAGCACTTATAACCTCATGGCCAGGTAAATCCAGACCTCTGGGTTCACATTACTTTGTTGTGGAAATTTGGGAAGAATAAGAGTGACAGCTTTTAAAAAAGATAAATAACTTCCTGATGTGAAGCACAATACAGTACCTTCTTACAGTGCTTTTGTGATCTTTCACATCTATCTTGTTTAGTAGACTCACGCTAGAATATGTGACTTACAATCCTGCAGGTGCAATCAGTAAATGCCAATTTCCAGTTTGTGAAGAAGTATTTGGATTATATCAGGTATAAATTGAACAGTGTAGTTCATGCTCTTAGTGGAAATGCAGACACTGAAATCATCCTGGCAGAAACAGGAAACTTCATGGCTGACTGGTTGTCTCAGTTACCATAAAGAAACAGTCTGAACCAAAATTCCTTCTCAGATTTTAGCCTTAAATTAAGACTTACTGACAGCTTTCCTCTCTTGCATCCTTTTCCTCAGACCACACTTTTCTCTGGTTCATTATCTTTCCACCTTCCCTGAGGCAGCAGTCTATGAAAGTAAAGCTTTAGTCTGAAAATGCTGCAGAGCCTCCAATTATCAGTAGTTTTCTGGGAGGGCCCCAGAAGAGAAATTCAGTTTGTTAAAATACATATGGAGATATTGAAATCTATAAGATATCTTTGTTAATTTCTGTTCTGCCTGAAAGCTGCAGCTATTGCAGGCATAAAATCTTGGTTTATAAACCTTTATTCCTTACAAAACTTCCATCTTACTGAACAAAAAATCCACAGTCCTTGAAACAAAATTACAGGCATTATGGCATACAGGAATTTTCAGGGATTGTAACTCCTTCTCCAATTACATAGACACCAAATGGTTTTGCCCCCACTTTTTACAGTTTTTATCTCTGCCTTCTCATCACCTATATTAAGTAGTCTTTCTTGTCATCAGTTGCAAAATAATTATGGTCAGATTTTTAAAATGTGTGCTCCTTCTTTTAACAGTTTTGCTAACCTGACTATCTCAGAAAAGCCAGAAACCATCTCCAGAGAAAGAATATAGAACTATGGGCTGTAAGATGGAGGTAATACAAACCAGGTTCAGAACAAATAAAGTTTTAATGACCTGCTGAGCAGGGAGTATATCTGAAAAAATCAGTTGAGGCAAAACTAGATTAAATCTGGAATGTTCCTAGGAGACGTATTCCTGGAAGAGATATTTGCCCTGCCCTTCATCTTTTATGGCATCCATTTATGGTCACTGTTAGAAATAGGATACTGATTCAGGCCATTCATGTATCTGAAAAAGTATTTCATTCTTATATTCTGTCTTACTGTACAGTAGCTTTATATTCTGTGCTTTTATATTTCAATAATAAAACTTATTGTTTTCATTGTTGTTAGGTTTGCTATGGTTGCAAGTTATAGAATTATTTAAAAGGAAAATTCTGATTCCATATTATTTGCTTTCTTGAACATACAACTTTTTCAGTAATGTTAGGTGGGTTTTTTTAATAATATTATAGTTTTATAAACATTAGTTAATATATTTTATTAACTTTTTTTAAGTAGAATAATTTTTAATACTCTTTGTTTACTGCAATTTAGTTCATCTTTCCTTTTTTATAAAATCCAGATATTTTTATGCCTTTTTTCCTCCTTAATAACTTGTTAGTTTGAAATTTTCTGAGTTAGACAGATTTTATAGTAGAACATGTACATAGAAAAAATTGGGTTCTAAACCTAGCCTTTGAAAAAACACACAAATGGAGGCAGCAAGTGAAAAATCTATCATCTGTTAGTACAACTTAACAAGATGCTATGTGTGTTTCACCGCAGAAATTGTGGAAAAGTTTTGGGAATTGATTAGTAGTCGAGAGTAACAGGATTCATCTCAAATGGCTTCAGTCATCTACAAGGTAAGTTTCCACTTCTCAGTGGTCACATTACATATTCTTTGTAGTTTGAAGATTAATTAAATGTCTTGTGGGCTAAAATTCAATTCACGTATTTTAAACATATACTTTAGAATAAGAAAGAGCCTAAAAACACCTGTTTCTTTCCATTATCTCCAAAGACTTCCTAGAATGACTAATTTGGCAGTAGATATCCCCACGCTAAAATTCTATGTGAGAGAATTTTCATACTGATTTTTAATATACTGTTCCCTGGCACATCACCAGTTTTTACACTGAATTTTTGAGTTTATAAAAACTAAATTTACTCAACAAAGGAACTCCTTTAAGAATCCAAGAATCCAGTTAATATACATATACACCATAAAACTTAATGCTTAGAGACTATTTAATATATACATTTAGGCTAAAACAATAAAATTGAAACCTCCCTCTATAGTTACAAACTTCCAAGCCCTTAAATTGAAACACTACATGCAAACTGCCACTGGCTGTCTGCAATGATGCAATATTTATAAGCATTATTCCTTGCACATGTTCACAGTGCACATACACTGGGTAAGTCATCTCTCATCATTGTAATTGTCTGCAATGTGAAAATACTTGGAAGTTTGGGGTTTTTTTGATTGTATTTTTTATGAAATGTATGTTATTAAAAAGTAGATATTTTCCTGGTACAATATAATTGACCAATTTAAGATGTGAGACAGATCACAGATTAGATGTTCCTCCTTCTTCCTATTGATTAAAAAAAAATGCTTAGGGGAAAAACTTGGAAGTAAATAGGTACACTGAGGGTACAGGCAGAGAAAAAATTCTAAGGGATTTTAGAGTTTTTTTGTGGTTATTCTGAAAACATAGTACATAAGTAAAAGGTGACCAAGAGAATCACAAAGTGCATAAGATTGGGAGGTACCACAGTGTGTCATCTGGTCCACCCCCCTTGCTCAAGCAGGGTTATCCTGCTTGAGGACACTGCAGAAGATGGAGACCAGAGGGGTATTGAATTATCTCCAGTGAGGGAAAATCCACAACCTTACTGAGCAATCTGTTCAGTGCACTTCCACACTTAGAGTAAAGAAGTTCTTTCACATATTCAGATGGAACTTCCCATGTATCAGTTTCTGCCCATTACCCCCTGTCCTATTTCTTGGTAGCACCAGGAAGAGCCTGACTTCACCCTTTTGGCAATCTCCTTTCAGACACTTATAGGTATTGACAAGGTCCCCTTTCAGTCATCTCAGGGCTGAGCTCTCATGAGAGAGGTTGTCCCCCACCATGTCTCCTAAACATCTTTGCCCCTAGACATTTAGACCTTTGCTGGACTCATTCCAGGAGTATTTCAAATACTTCTGTTTAATATTTTTAAGAGCTTCAGAAAGTTATTCATTTTTCTAAATGTTGTTTCAGCAAAACCACAACATTCTGTGTTTTGTAATTAATGGAGTTCATAATCAGGATGGGAAAAATTGTATTTATTCCCATATCTGGTTTTATTCTCATCCTTTAAGCACCCCTCCAGTTCCAGTGCATCTAAGACTAATTGTAGTGGTGTGGGATTTGTTTTAGTTTTATTGTATGTACTGTTAATTTATGGTTCATTCTATGTACCCCTGTTTGTTTTCCCTAATTGTCTTTCCCTGTTTTTCTCCCCTCCCACCGTTATATGTCAGTCCTCCACTCCCCCTCCTCTGGGGTCTGCCTGTCATCTCGGGGCCTTCCCCTGGAGCTAGAAAGTTCTTCCAAGGGTGTCGAGTGATAGGTCAGATCCAGAGGGGGTCCCTCGCCATCATTTATGTTTGGTTTATGAAAATATCATTCATCTGTGTGACCCCTCCCTGGTGATCCCGGATTTGCTCACCCCCTGCCTCTTCTCCTTGTTCCACCCCCAAATAAAAGCTGCTGGCAAGCAGCCTGGGGGGGCTCTGCCTGGGCAGTTACCTGGAGGTCAGGAGGTCCCGTGCCTGGGTCCCAGTAAACTCTTGAGACCCGCTCAGCAGAGTCCGCCTTTCTATCTCTGCCGTCGTTGTCTTCCAGCACCTGTGCTTGCTGCCGAGGTCGTGTGGGAGCCAAGGCCCCACAAGATCGGATTAGCTGGTATGGCCAGCTGTCCGTACCTTTCCACGCCGCGGTGTGTGCGCTAGCCCGGGCAAGCGTGGAGACTACGCTTAGGCACCGCAACAACTAATGATCACCTTCCTCAGCAAGAAGGAAGGTGAGGGTGAGTCATCAGGTTTTGGAGCTCTTCATCAAGAGAATTATGGTGATAGTGATGGTGATGTTTTCTTCCTCATCCTATGGCCTTTTTAGAATAATCTTTCATACTTTGCAGCAACCACTACACAGTTTTTTATTCACTGGCCTGCAGTTCCATGTTATACCAGATTTTACATGTTGTGTTTTAGGTCTGTTTCTTGTTTATTTTTCTTTGTCCTTTGTAAAAGGACTAAATTTACCCAGGTCCCGAAGTTGCATTCCTTTAAAAAATAATTGACTGTTGGTGATTAGTTAATAGCCCTGAAATCTCTGTTTTCACCCTACCCCCACTCTTGTGAAGCTTCTGCAGTTATTCTGTAATCACACTCTACATTACATCATTTTCCTGGGGTCACTCTTTGCACTACACAGAAGAGTTCTGCATAACTACATCAAAAGTATATAACGTTGTGCTACATCACCCGGTAATTCAAAGCTAAGCAAAACTAAAACAATTTAGACCAAAATCCTTAGTCTTCTGTTGGTAAGACATGGGTCTTAAAGATTAAAAAAAATAAAAACAACTTCAGACTTTCCCAAATTAGGCAAATCACAGCTGATATTTTTTTCAGAACCTGTAGCTAAACACAAACCTCTGACCTGCTGCTGCTAACAGCAACATACATTTACCAGTCTGCAGAGATGAAACAGCTTCCTGTAGTTTTACTTAAAGCTATTTTCCTTAGAAGATTGAAATACAAATCTCTCTGTTTCTATCTCCACCATTCTCCCCCATGGCCACAATGTTAGCACCAAGGTAATGTGACATATTTTTTCTGCTCTAGACATGGCAGAGAGGACCTAATAAATTGTTTACAATTGCTCTCTCTTTCTTTCTGGTATGCGCTTTTTTTTTTTTTTAGCTCCTTGATACTCTGTTTTACTGCTACAAACTGAGTCATCATCTATACCTGTGTTATTACTAAACACTCTCTGAGTACACAAAGATGGCTTGTGAAAGAGGTTTTGGAAGTCAGACTTGCTTCCTTCATCCCTCCACAGAGGGATGTGTCAATTGTTATCGTGTTATATTTAATTCTGCAACCAGAAGTTATAAAAGCTCAAAGGTTTTTATGCCTTTCTCAGTCCAGAAAAAAAAGCCTTGAAATATTTTTTTTTATATATACAATTGTGAAACAGAACAGAAAAAGAAGAAAATTGTGGCACTTTGCAAGTGTTTCCTGGGATTTAGGAATTGTTCTGGCAGTTAATGAAAACTTACAAAGTAAGCTGTTAAGCTGTTTCAGTTTGGTTTTTTGACAGTTTTAATCTTCTGAAACAGCTGTTGTAAACAGATGTTTAAAATTGTCTCCTCTAGTTTAGTATTCCAAACCAGACCAACATGTAGCACAGGATCAAACATAATACCATTTTTTGACTTTTAGGCCCCAGAAACCAGCTAACACTGGTAGTAAATAGTGCTGGGCTGAGTCCAAGTTGTATTAGCAGTTTCAGCATTCTGATTTATGTCAGTAGAGTTCAGGCAACAGAATTCAAGACACCTCTGTGCAAATAGCTTCTGTTTCACCACTCACCTCCTGGATAAGAGGAGGGCTTCTGAAGAGGCTGCTGCTTTTGGCTTTCTTCATTGCAGATCACCTCTAGGCAACCTGGACAATAACAGGAAAAGATAATCTACAAAATTGCCACACAATCTGATTTTGTAGTAGCCTTTCAGTACTTATCCTCACAGCACTGAACTGATGGAGTGATGGCAGTAATGAAAACATGGTATGAATTTCCTTTGCTTTTCAGATATTTCTTGAGTATACTCAAGGCTAAATTTTCCAAGTCTACCTGAAATGGGTTTACACCTCTTTGATCATCAGCATAGTACAATAAAACCTAAAAGGGAGCTAAATAAAAGTTTAACCTTGGTCTTCTATTCATCCTTATGGGACCATGGAATTGAACAGTGGTGTTTGTGAGAAAAATGCAAGGAAACAAATCTGCACACATCACAGTTTTCTTTATGATTATCAAAATCTGAGAATATTTTGTCCACACTGAAGTTTTGAGAATTAAAAACATTGGTAATGATTAGAGGTTTGTGTATAAATTTCTCATCACGTTAAGAAAAAGTTTCATAAAGAAAAAAATCATGGTCTGTGTTTCACGCAAAAATATCAGTTCAATTATATCAACAATGTTCATTCTTATGTGTCTTTGGTCAGACAGTCTAATTTTTTGTCAGCAGTTGCTGAAATAACATTTGCCACACCACAGATAATTTGCAATTTGATTTCTAGTCTGGTGAAAGGTTATTCTCAGGGAGTCCTGTGTATTCAAATGTGCTACGTATTTTCTCTGTATATGAAATAGACAAGTGTGCTTCCATTAAGAATGAAAACCAATATTCCCCCTTACTGAAACTATAGCTGAAAAATATTCATTTTACCAAGAATTAGTCAATCTAATTCTTATTAATCCAGTTTGATTCAGTCAAGAAGAGCATTATTCATCTCGATTTTATTACTCACATCAAGACAGGCGTAAAATATTCTTTTCTGAATGGCCATTTCTATGAGTTGCACTAGCTGTGAAAATATTCAAGAGCACAGCTAAAACTAATTTTGTATGTATGTATTTTTATTTTTTTTAGTTTCTATGTAAGCTAAAAAACATCTTTTCTACAACAGTGTTTCAAAACTTGCTGCTTAGCACAAATAAAAGGAATATAAACTTTCAATTAGTCAGTGGGTGACATATAAGTATTTATCTTGAGCAAATATCCAGAAAACAAGAAAATATTTGAGTGTTTGAAGAACAGAGTTTAATGACCTTGAAAGCATACTGAAACCAAAGAAAAAACAAAAATATTGGGGTTTGAAACCTCAACTATTTTGAGGTTTCTGTGTTGAAAACCCTGAACAACCAGTCCTTAGGAGCACTCAGAAAGAAAACAAGATATAACTATCTTTTCATTAATTATTCTTTCTTTTTTTCTGAGGGTTTCTGCAAAACCCTCTTGGTATTTCCTTGTTGACTTGTGATAGCCTGGAATGCACCATTGAATTAATGGTGCATATACAAGAGACTTCAATGAGTCTTCTGTTCCCTGGAAAGACAAATTAGAAGATAAGTGAACCCAAAATACATGTATTTCACACATACTTTGTAACATTTTCTCCCATGCTGAATACTACTATCTAAATAATAGCATATAATTACTCTAAGATTAAGACAGTTTTATTTTCACAATTTTGTCTTCTTTTGTGCTTATTTAGCAATATTTTATGATTCATTGGCAAATTTTGAGATACTTGTGAATTTCACTATATCTCAATTCTGCAATTTCTATTCTTACTTTTATTTGTGCTAAAATAAGTGAGCATTCACAGTCTACTTTGGCAAATCATAGACATAAATTCTTGCTTCTACTTCAGTTTTCACTCAGAATGGACTAAAGGCATTTGTGATTTGTTGATTGTTTTTGTGCTTGAGACTGGGGGTTTATTTGGTTTGGTTTTGTTGGGTTGTGTTAAGATTTGCAATTTTTTTCTGCATGACATGCAGATTAAAATGTGAATTGCTACACAGTGTTGATAAATTTTTTATTAACTATGTACATTGAATGGCAGATCTTATTGAGAAAATGTCAGAAAATTATGCAGTTAAAGAGATGATCCTAATGAATACGTACAGCAAGTCTCAATTTCAGCTTTTCCAATCTTTTGAGCCTTTGATTTTGAAAACTAGATTGCACTCTTCTAAGTAGGAGAAAGTCAATAGTGTGGTGAAAGGAAGACAAGCAAGACCAAGTTTATACTCTAAGTACTTTCTTCAGTGATGTGATTTTCATGTTTCTTTCAAAGCTTTTTCACAGAAATATTTTACACAGAAATATTTTACACAGAAATATTTTACACAGAAAAAGATTTAAAGTAAAAATCTGAATTATTCTCTGGAGATAATTAACTGCTTTGTGAGCATACAAAAGTGTAAAAGAGCTAGAATCATTATTTAAATGCATTAACTGGTGCTCAATTAATGCAGGTCGAATAGGTTTATTTCTTTTTTTGCTTTATTACTTTTAGTCTGGTTTATTTCTTTTTGTTTTCTTTTCATTGAACTCTGATTTTCATAAAAGACATTTTCTCTTTGATCCACTGAGGAATGTCATGATCTAATTACACTTTCCAGTTTGTACAGTTCGCACATTACATTAGTTGTCCATTGTTGAACAAACGTTTGAGAAAAAAATTCAGGAGAAACTGGAACTCTAAAGGACTTTCAGCTGATTGGTCTACTTCTTAAGGATTGATCCAAAATTGAAGCATTGCATATTGCTCTCTGTTTCACGTTATTTTATAGATTTCAGATCATTCTATGAATTATTTTCCTTTTCTGTTCCTAATTATCTTATTACATACACTCTGGTGAAAAGTGATGTTCAAAATAATTTTTGTTAGAATGAAATGAAATAAATAAGTAGTTCTGTTTCAATTATAACTTCAGAAATAGTCTACAGGCTCAAAATTCTTTGATCAAGGGGAACAGCCAGCATTTAATTTTATGTTCAAAACAACTTATCATACACCTATAGTAAGATTATACAAAGGGTTTAATATATAAATCCTTCAGCTTATAACAAAAATTCACTCTAATCATAGGAGTTCCATTTTTTATAACATCCAGAATGATAAAGAGATATGTAAAAAAAGAGATAAGTAAGTAAATCAATCAATCAATTCAGGAACACTTTCCTACTCCTATACAATAATTTCTCTCTGAATATATTTTTCAAACTGAGTACCTTTTTCTAATTAAAGTCTGGAATGGATTGACTTTGGCCATCTGCCACACGCACACCAATTCTCTCTCACTCTCCCTCCTCAACAGGTGAGGAAATGGCAATGAAAATATTTATGAGTCAAGACAGACGAGGAGTTCATTTACCAAATACTAACATGGGCAAAACAGACAGAATTTGAGAAGAATAAATTTAATTTATCATCAGTCAAAATAGACTAGGATGGCAAGAAACAATGACCACCTTCTTCTCCCTCTAAAAGACTTTCTTCCCTACTCCATTCCTCTTTTTCCCAGATTGAATTCCATATTGCCATTCCTGACTCCTCTACCTTCCCCACCCAAGAAGTGGAGGGGAGGACTGGAGGATGAGGGCTGTCTCCATAACATCTCCACTCTGCTTCTCCTTCCTTCTCCCACTTTACTCAAGCACCAATTCACTCCCCAGCCTGCAGTCCTTCAGGATAACCCTGACCCTGGATGGTTTTCCATTGTCTGCAGTTTCTTCAGGAATATCCCCCTGCTTTTGTGTCAGATTCTTGAACAAATTTCCCAAATTGTTTAGGAAAATATCATCAATAAGGGTTTAATTCAACCTAGATACATGGATACAGAAAAAACAGGGAGAATGGTGATGTAATCATCATTCCATCCTAGGGTAAAGAAATCCTCCTTTCAAAACTGCCTTTGCTACCTTAATTTTAAGTAAAAATTCCTTCAAAGTGAAAAAAACCCCACAATTTCTATGATGTATCAAAATAATGCGTATGTATGTATTTATATATGTGTGTATATATACGTGTGTGTGTATATATCCATCTACCTATCTATATGCACATGGTTTTTAAGTAAAGCCCTCTACATTTAAAAAATTGTGAAAAAATTGTGTCAAGAATTACCAGGCAGTATATCATATTCATTTTATGTTATTAATAAATAGGCAAATAATTGTCTATGAGATTGAATACAATTTACCATATTAGTCAAAGGCAAAATGTCTTCTGTACAAATTGTAATCTTGGTTTACCGTCACCATTGAAACTCAACTTACTCAAACTTGTCTTTTCAAATAATGTAAACTTTGAGGCAGTTTCACAGGTCATTAAACATTGTGCTAATTTATGGAAAGTAAAATGCAAACTATGTTTCATACTTTTCTGTTTTCATATTCTTAATAAGATAATGAATATTATTGTGGACAGACTGAATAGATTTCATATGTGTATCCCTATTAAGTGTTTCTTCCAAATAGAGGATTAATCTCAAGCATGGCTTTGTTATTTAGTTAGTTTTATTCAAAGCAGATTCCCCAGGGCATTTTAATGAGAACAAAATGTGCAGGGAGTCACATAGACAAGCTGATGCACAAACATTTTTAATTTAAATGCAATTACTATTAGGAATTTAACTCAGGTTTCTTCTATATCACACAAAAGAGAAGTCAGAAAACACATTATTTAAGAATTCATAGAAATGAAATAAGAAATAGAAATAAGGATCCATAGAAAATCTTCATCAGATTACCTTAATTAACTACTAGTCAAATGACTACTAGTTAAATAACTGGAAAAGACATTGTCATCTTTGCAAAGTAATTAAAAAAAAATAATGCTTCTGATAAACATAAATCTTTCTTCAGCTGTATTTCTATTTTCATTGGGCAAAGGAGGTTTAACTGAACTATATTCCTGATTGGCCAAGGCCCTTTTCTAGCAACATAACTGTTGTCCCTAACTAGTGGTAAACAGCTCAAGCCAAGAGGTCAATAAGAATTTTCATACTGTTACTATCCATAAGATATTTAGCAAACAGGAAAATAGACAGTGAGTTTGATTTAAAGCAATCAGAACTGCTAGGCTAAGATGGTTGTGATCAGCAAGATCAAGTCCAGATGGACAGCAGTCACTAGAAATATGTTCCAGCCATCAGTAATTCAGCACTGTTTAACCTGAGTGACAGGAGACAAGGTGCACCCTCAGCAAGACTGTATGCCTTACAAAACTCTGTAAGTATGTCAGATGAGTATGTTGCCACTTAGAAGGACCGGAACAGGCTAGAAAAATGGGCTAAATAGTGGGCTAATGTCATGAAGTCCAACATGAAATACCATGTACTGCCCTTGGAAAGGAACAACATAGACACACATATTACTCAAAGCTGTAACTCACTCAGATCTGGTCAGAGTTTGTTATATTTAAAACCAGATTATCTATTTAACTTATGACCAATCTCTTGAAGTCATCTAATGAAACTACGCAGTTGAAGAATATGAAAGTGCAACTGCAGTCTTAGAATCACACAATCATAAGAGGTTTTGCATTCAAAGGGATCTTAAAGATCGTCTATTTAAACTCCCTTTGCAGCAACACCTTCCAAAAGATCAGGTTCAACACCACATACAGCCTGACCTAGGTCACTAACAGTGATGGGGCATCCACAACTTTTCTGGACAATCTGTCTCAGTGTTGCACCACCTTTATTAATTAATTAATTAAAAAAAAAAAAAAAAAAAAAAAAAACAAAAAAAAAAAAAACACCACCGCAAATCCACAAACAAACAACTCTTTGTCCAATTTAACCCTAACATTTTTCCAAAGTCTTTCTCCACTTTCTTTTAACCCTATTTTAAGTACTGAAAGGACACCACAAGTTCTCCCTGGAGTCTTTTTTTCTCCAGGCTAAATAAATTAAATGTACTGTACATACTGCATGCATACATTGTTTCTAGTAACCACAGAAGTTTTTCAAGAGGAAATAATCTACTTGAATTAAATAAACAAACATGAATTATAATATAAAGTAATTAAGAGAATTTCAAATGCATCAAAAAGGTTAGTTGCTATCCATTGAGAAAAGCACCAAGAAAAGCATAAGTAAAAGATTTATTTGAAAGCTCTTTTAGGTCAAATTTTTATAATATTTAAAAAATAAAATAATGCTGTAACAGAATGCGATACGCATAGCTTAAAAAAATTCCTGTGCTTTTGACATAGGCAAATGTATCTATTTCAACATTCTTTATTAGTTGTCATTCAAAAAATATTTTATTTGTCCTGTTACCAACAAGTGAATGAAACAATAGGAACAGATTAGTCATTTTACAATAGACACTGGGAAAATTCAATTTTGGTAATGTGATCATGGAAATGTCAAATCATATTTTGTAACATTGGAAAAAAATCTGAATGCACTGTAACATATGCAGGTGAATTAAATACTCATTGGTAGATAAACAAGTGATACCAAAGCTTTTTTTCTTTAATTCAGTGAAGCTGTAATCAATTATGTGTGATGAACCCAACATTATCTGTTTACAGATTACAGTCTGTCTTTAGGTGGGTTAATTTTGAATGTAAACCATTCTGACTTTGAAACACCTATGTATTTCCAGTTTCAATTCATGTATTTTAATGTGAAACCATCAGGTTTTTCTTTACCACAATAAAAAAAAAGTGTCATTTTTTGTTAGGATATTTTCTGAAGAGCACTTTGTAGAAAAATAAAATCGCTGAAATTAAATGTACTTATTTTTTCAATTTCTACAATAGAGAACAAAAGAGAAAAAGAAAAATTGAAAGAGAGACAAAAAGTCAATTTACCTCAAGAAGTTAAATTGGTGAAAAGATACATAATTTTAAACAAGATTTAAAAATCTGAATTATTGTAAAGAGTATAAATTTAATTTTGTTATGTTTTTTCTTCTGCTGTTACTATCACCTTGTTTGATTTCAGAACAGCTTACTTCAAGACTTTCTTACCAATGTACTTGCGAACTCAAAAGTCACCCTTTCTAAAGACAGGACAAATTTCAAACAATTTAGAAGAGAATAATGGACCATTACTTCCTCATAAACTTGCTAATTACTAAAGGACTGAGATCTATAGCTACCATACATGATGTACTGTCAAAACTATGGATTTGACTTTGATAATACCTCATAGAAGTCAAGTCAGAAACTTTATGTCCATATATTTAAATTATTACCCAGGTGGCATATTTCTTTGTCTCAAATGTAGCTATTTCTAGCCTTGGGGAAGGCAATGAGCTGTCCAGCACTTGATTTTTTTTTTTTTTTTTTTTTTTTTTTTTTTTTTTTTTTTTTTTTTTTTTAATTTTACTTCCATCAGCACCAATGCACAACATGAAAAGGCACATCTGAAGCAACAGGAGTTCATTATCTCTGATTATTCATATCAAGCAATTTTTTTGCATCTATGTTTCTCAGTCTGCAGCTTTATATGCTTGTCATCTGAAATCTAGATACGTGAAATCTGAAATATATGGAAAATATCAGTTTCAAGGTTTTGTTTGAATATGAAAATATCTTTGATTCTTTCCCGTACTTTCTTTCCCAGGAAAGCCCTCTGCTGCGTAATATGAAAAAATACTGTTCTTTAAATGTTCTTTAAATATGTTCTTTATACATATCTGAAAATAGATGTATTCAAAGAATAAGTATTAACTTTTTGTTAAAAGTCATATTCTTTCATATAGTTACAATAAACTTCCTTTTGTGTTCTATGGAATCCAGTTATTTTCACACTTGTATCAGGAATGCACAACATAAATCTTTAAAAATAAGTCAGTATAGGTGTTAAGGAAAATGGATATAAAGGATATAGGAACGTCGAATACGTCACTGCAGAGATTTTATGACTCGTTATTATACACTGCAATATCTTGGTGGAAGAAGAAAGCTGGCGTCCTCTCTCCTCTCACTATAGATGGCATGAATGGTACTGACTGTTGCCCAGGTAAGTCTGCCCCCAAGAGAGAACCTGGGCATTCTTCTGGCTCAGCTCTTTGGCAGTCAATTTTGACAGTGGCATACTCCATTCTGACATGTGGAAACTATTCTAGGAAATCAGGGATTCATACTTCTCAATGAAAGTAAAAGTTTCTGTATGTTTTCAAGTATCATGAACTTCTGAGTCACCAATACGTAATGGAAAATCTTAGCCAATCTCTGTACTCCTCATCTAGTCTTTTTAAGATAGACATAATATGGAATGAAAGAAAAAAATTGAGAGAAAAGTGATGTCCACACATCCTCATCCTGGAGGAATAAAGAATACAGAAACTGTACACAGGGTCTATATAGAGACAACTTGTGAAGTTAAGGAAAATACCTCCTCCCACATAATCATTGAGTAGACAGTATGTTTAGCTCCTGCCCTCTATCCCTCACTGTGGCATAACATCCTTGTAATATTAACACTGTTTTCAACACAGAACCAAAAAAGTGCTATGCAGAACCTACTCTGAATAAAATGAGCTCTGTTCCACCCAGACCCACTACAAGTGAAGGATACTTTCAGAGAAAGAGGTAATTTAGAATATCATTTAGTGGTGAACTTTACACAGTTATGGCAGTAGAATAAATGATCAAGCTCTTTTTACAGCATCTGCAACAAAATAAAGTGGTGTTACAGGGGAAAACAGTGGAGATATATATTTTTAATTTTTTTTCTTGTAATTTCAGAAAATGCTGACTTCATTAGAAGGGCTTTAAGCTAGGATGGCTGGGGAGAAGATTACTATCAGTAGTTCTGCAAGAAAGCAGTAGACAAGTCTGATGAGGAGAGATTATGGGGTGGCATGAAGGAGAGGGATCAAAAAGTCAACACAGTTGAGACTGGGGTTGCAACTGCCCACCTGCATGTGGGCAAGAAAGTGCCTACAGGGCACTTTGGTGGACGAATCCCCCAAATTATGTCTGGAGACACATTGAAATGGCAGGGTGCTCTGCTGAGGCCAGGTTTGCTGAGGAGGAGGAGGAGAGGTTTGTGATGGCAAATCCTCTTGTCTGCACAAGAACAGCCCCGGTGCAGAGAGGGTGAGCAGCACTGCTGGAGGATGAGCACGACAAACAGACCCTTGTCTAGCAACAAGCTGGTTCTTGAGCCATATTGGGCAGAAGGCTGATAAGAAGTGGATTCTGCAGGAAATCAGATAAATTTACAATCATACAGAAAGATAAAATTATCTGAGGTTGCAATACAGACAGTGAAGTGTAGTGCCTTTTCAAGTTATGCTGGAAAAATGACATATGAATCATTTATGTTTTAAATGCATCCTCTATTCCAAAAATCAATGAGGGCATGTTGGATTTTTTACAGTCCTCCATATTCAGTAATGAATAAAACATTCATTTTTATTTTAATAAGAGCCATAAAACCATTAATCTAATAATATATACATTGCTTGTAGTTTCTAAACAAAATTCATGAGGAAAGGGGTTTATTTTGGGGGGGGTTATTTTGCAAATATTTATTTAAAAATATTTATATATGGTAGGATGCTTCTAAGTGCTGGAAAGATAAATACATTGCTTGTTATTCAGCTATGCTGAAATATTTTTAAATTATACTAGAAAATACAATATTGTAGACACAATGCAGGTAATGTTAAAGTCACACTCATGGCAAGGTTTTGCTTTGCTGAAGTGAACCATTGGTCTGTTTGATTGGCTTGTATGGTTCTAAAGAGTATCTGTACTCTTTTTTTAGAAGTACAAATAGCTCAGCTCTAAGGCATGGATTAGCTCTTTATTCCTTTCATAACTAGCTGTGTGTCTTGGTGGAATAGAAAATGTCTCCTTTAGAAAAGTGCTGATTGAGAAACAAATTTTCAGAAAATATTCAGTAGAGTTATAACATTTGCAATATATTATTTCATCTGCTCTTTTTCCTTTCTTCCTGGTGATGCATGAAAGCCATTTGGAAGTATTCTGCTGAATTCCACCTTTTTCTCCAGAAAGGTAAAACACTCCAGTAGGAAGTACATTTTAGCAGCCCTAGGTTACAGTTTGTTCAGCCTGAACAGATTTTTTTGCAGTAGGCATTCACAGAAAAGATGTAAGAGTTTGTAATAATAAAGTTTGAGGATTCAGTTAATTTGCCACTTAAGTGTCTACCTAGGCCAGTTGAGTTGACCTAGGTACCTAAAAGGGGAATGTGAGCCTGACAAACCAGGACCTGCAGGAGAGGCTTGATCTTGTAAATAGACAACTAGAAGCCAGACAGAACATGATAAGACATGAAGATGAGATTCCATATTTTTTTCTCATATTAAAAAAAAATTAGCATTAATCATGCTGTCAGGGGCCCCAAGTGGTTATACACCTGATCAAAACTCACTTCTCTGTATACAGGTTTCTAAAGGCTCAGTGTAGCTTGCTAGTAAGGCGCCTTTTTTTTTTTTTTCCCCCTTTTTCTTTTTCTTCTTTTTTTTTTTTCTCTTTTTTTCTTTTTTTCTTTTTTTCTTTTTTATCATTGTAGTCAAGAGTTTGGTAGATTTATAGTTCTGTTCTTTGTTTGGGGTTTTTTGTTTGGAGGTTTTTTGGGGTTTTTTTGTGGTTTGTTCTTTTTTTTCTTTATAATATTTTATTTCTCCTCTTTACAAGAAAAATACATTTCAAGTGACGTTTGCTCACTCTGGCTTCCCTTTCAGACATTGCAGAGAGGCAGATAACTTATAGAAATTATACTGTGAACTGTATTGTTGCCCTGAGTTTTAGCCTTCTGAATTGTTTACATTTTTGTAGTGGAGTCTTCTCAGGGACTATAACATAAACAAAGTGATTGTTTTCTCATTCCTCTCTAATGAGGGACATTTAATGTACTTCTAGCTTGGCCAGTGGGGTGGAGAGGTGACAACCCTATTCTCAATCCCTGGTCATTGTTCCGAATCTATATAAGAGAGGTCAAGTAAATAAACTTCCCTTCTTTTTGCTCTGAACTTAACTGTGTAAGTATAATTCTTTTTGTGTCCTCTACCGACACTGTATTTACAGATTTGAAATGTAGCACGCTACCTAAAAAGCCAAGAAATTAGTCTTTGCCTCAACTTGGGCATTTTGAAGAATTTTCTTAAATTTTGTGCCTACTTTCCCTCTGAGTCTTGTAAATATTTTATGGAATTTTTATAGTCATATTATTAGCAAGTACTCAAGATAAAATAAGCTAAATATTTAAGAAAGGAAATTATGACCTGTAATAGATCCATTAATGATTAAATGAAATTTTTGAAGGGTAGGCTGAACTTTGTTTAGTATATATAATCTTCAAACAGAATATATTCAGATTTGTGGGCTTTTGTTGTTTGTTTCTGTTTATTGGAAACTTTTAAAACATGTTACTTAATGCAAAACTTCTTCTGCTCCTGAAGAGTACTACTTGTAGGAAATAAAGAAAGCTTAAAAAATGCAGATTCTTTTTCTTTGTTCACAAATATAAAAAGAAAGTTTTGTTTTTCTTAGGTGACATCTATCTGTTCAAACAAGTAAAACCTATTTTGGAAGGATAAAAGGATTCTTATATTCCTCATTACATTGAATAGTTACAGAAGCAGTTTTGTGCCATATTCACATCTTACAAGTTTATTTCACTGTAATTCAATGACTTTGTGACACTTAATACTAATTAATCTTGAGAGGAATAGCCCAACTATTAATCATCACCTTGAGCATAATACTCTATCAAAGTAACAATACAAGCCAAAATTTTTCTCAAAGACATGTTGCGAAGACAACTGAAGTGTACTTCTACAAATTTTGAATCAATAATAAATGGGTGAAGCTTTTCTGAGTGAGTACTGGACAATTATTAACTCACTTGAAATTACTTTCACTTTCTGATCACCTATGTCTGTTAGCTGACAGCAGTACTGTCAGAGACCCAGTAGTTCTGCTTTCTTTGTAATAGGAAAGCCTCTAATATGAAAATATTCATGATTTGAACTGTCTCTGAGATATATTTTACTTTAAATGTTGTCTTATTTTGAGCAACTAGTACATATAAAATTAAAATTTTCACAAAAAATGTAATGAACTATAAGTAGAACTCAGAGCTAAATAGTACCCAACTATCTCACTTTGATCAGATGTGAAGGAGCACGTATCCGGTCCGTAATTAGAAACACTTAATTGTGTAAAGCCACACAGGAAAAGTCAAACAACTTTATTAGACATCTGAACACCAGAAGACATATACATATGACATATTAAATTAGAATGCATAATGATAATTGGCTGTATGTCTGTTTTTGTTTCTTATAAGACTGAGGCAGATTTTAGATTACTTTCTTTTAAATTTAATAGAACCAAAACCATTGATGGAGAAAATCTATAATGGGCTAGGATAGCTAAAGATGATTTTTTAAGTGTTCCCTAATATTTATTGCAGCCATTCACAAAACTCAAAGTATTTTATGTAAAAAAAACCTTATTTTTTTCTCATAGTATCCATACATAATGCCTCATACACACACAGACACACACAGACACACAGACACACAGACACACAGACACACAGACACACAGACACACAGACACACAGACACACTTCTTGCCCGGGTGAGTGTCAACCTTTTCTTTTGTATTTAATGTTCCACTTACAGCTTAGCAATAGAATTAGTTTTTAACCTGAAGTTCTTCTTCAGTGTACTCAGAAGATTGAAGGTAAGGCTGAAAGTTTTGTCTGAGTTTTCTGTTTTAAGCTAAAGGGTTTTTTTCTGTTAATAATTAGAATATTAAACCACAATGTATTGCATTATGTAGGGTAACAAGCCTTGAAGAAGATTACAAAATTCAGAAATCAACTTTATTGGACTGGTGGTATGATCAGAGCCAAGAAACTGTAGGCTTCTTCCTTCCTACTGGGATAACTTTCATATGCCCTCCCTAAAATGCAGGCTCTATTTGGAGGTTAGTGCCTCTTTTAGCACAGCAGGTGGTGGTGGAATCTGGCAGTCAGAGAAGAAATCAAAACTTTTGCCTAAGTGCTAGAAAATTATTTGGGAGGAAAAATCCCAAAGCTAAATTTCTTTACCTGCCTTCCTGTATAGGGCCTCACATAAATCACAAATGGTTAGCATTTCTTTACAAAAACTCATGGCACAGCTGGAGAAAGGATTCAAGTGCAGTGCAGTGTTTGACTTAGAGACCACTCAAAGACATCCTGCTTTTTGCTTGTTGTGTGAAGTCTCTGTAAGCCTGACTGAGGGCTCCAGGTTTCATGATACACTACCCAAAGTTCAGTTACACCTCTCTGTACCCTGCAAAAAAACAAGTTTTCCTGTAAGCTATATCAAATTATCACTTTAAAGTGAGCTGTCCCGGAATTGGAATCCAGAACACTAAGTGCTAAGATCTTTCAAATTATGTGGCCAAGACTGTCGTTTCCATCCACTTGGGATGCAGAGAAAATTCTCTAAGGATAACCAACAGACTCAATGGTGTGATCAAGAACTTAACTTGTAAATAAAAGCTAGAAGCATACTCAGAGGTCATACCTGCCCTATTTGAATTTCCTAGAAACTAAAACACTTAAAAAAGTACAGGCAGGTTCCTAATACTGTCTACCTCAGATCTATTCAAATTCCCATTGACCCATTCCCCAGTACTTTTTCATCTCCTCTAGCTAACCCACTGTGCAGGAAAAATGGAAGTCCATAAGCAATGTCTGCATCGTGTGAGTAGATGACCTTGGAGTGTGTATGTCCTGAAGATACTCAATTTTTGGTTGAACACTGACTTTTATGCTGACAGTGAAGATTCTTAGAGCTTAGGGAGTGACAGAATTGCAATGGCTCAGTGAGTGTTCAAGTTAAGCAAAAATATTACATGATATGAAGTTTCTGAGAAAAATCTTTTTTCTTTAAGACAGAATTGTAGAACTTCAGGACATCATCTCCACTTAGTATTTGCTCAAAGCGAACTAGTCTTTATCAGCTCTAGCTCCATTATGATTTTTTTTTCCCCTTTCCTGACAATGGAAATTATTACATATTTAATATTTTGGAAGAGAAGGTCACTAAAATGTTACACACCCAAATGGCTTTTATGAGGTCAAGTGTTGGCATCCTTATTCTATCAAAATTCAGAGTACAATATCAGTCACTTTTGAAACTTTTGGTGTAGGAACTCTATTTTCCAGCAATATTTTTCATAAACTTAGTACTTCATATTTCTTGTTAGACTATGGCTTAATTTTTTTAAAAGTAAAAAAAAAAAAATCCCAAACATTACCAATTAGTTAGTCCAAAGACTTGACTATTCATATTAAATAATTACAACTTCCACAGACCTATAACAAATAGCCAGATTCCTTTACAACTGTGAAAAAAACACTGAAATTTATTGTCTGTTATTTAGATAGCATCTGACCCTGATCTTCAATACACCTTCATTAGTTTTATATGTGCAATCAGATCTACCTGATTTATACCATTTATCAGTGACAACAGAACCAGTTCAAATAAGTTCAATTACTAGAAACTGCATTATCTTCATCACTCTTTCTGTAATCTGAAACAACCATTCATGTCATAGAGTAACTATTAACTAAATAGGAAGGCACTTCTTCCTCTATATTCCCCTTCAGCTCTGCTAGATCTAGATAAATGGCTATAATAAAAGCCACTAGTGAGTGAGGAAATATAGCAGTGGGAGAGGGAGAGAAAGAGAAAGAAAGGAGAGCTCATCTGCTCCTCTATTAGATTAATCAGATCCTTTAAACAGATTTTAAATGCCAGTGACACGTTTTTTATTCTCAGCACAATAAAATTCTATCATGCATCTGGAAGAAAACATCACTCATACAGCTGGTAAAAAGACAGCTACCACAAAAATCATACATGAGATATTTACAGTTAACTCATATGATTTTTCCTCTAATCTAGTCCAATGGATAAGTAAAACGAACCTTAATAGAAGAAACACAAATTCCCATATGAAGCTTATGCAGGAAAAATCAATAAAACGGCCATAACTTAGCACCTAAGGTGGGTGTCTATAAAAGAAAAATATCTCTATTTCAAATGCAGAAGAGGGGGAAAAATAAGAAAAGATAAACAAAGGAAAGTAAAAGAAGTGATCTCTGATGGCTCGGGTTTTTTGTTGGTTGGTTGGTTGGTTGGTTGGTTTGTTTGTTTGTTTGTTTGTTTGTTTTGTGAGCAGCTTCAGTTTAATGAACACATTTGTTGTGAACTCATTCTAATTGCAGTGTGCCCAGGAAGCAGACATCCTGTTACTTAAAATGTTGCTACACTTGTGATGATGAACAGGCTACACTTCGATCTACTAAATTTGCTTTATGCTGTTTTACTGCAGCTGAAATTTACTGCAGCTGAATTTGTTCTGCTGTTGTTTCAGGGATTTTGCAGGCTTTCCATTAAACCCCCTATTTTTAGTCATTTATATTGGGGATGCTGAAGGGTAAAACATACAAGCTACAATTGACTGACACTTCAGTTCCTTCACTGTTAAATGAGATTCTTGAAATTACTTTATAAAAGCCAGTATGTGCAAACAAATTAATTTATGGTGAGAAATACTCCACATTTGCAGATCAATTTAATTTTGTGGGTTGTTTGCCTTCTCAGACTTCTCTCTGCTTTATGGTGAGATTGGGCTATGAAATTTGGAGCCAGGGTCTCAGCTGCTGTAAATAGACTTAGTTCTATTGAAGTCAATAGGAGTCTATTGATTGACATCAGCTGGATTTGTTTTGTTTGTTTGTTTGTTTGTTTGTTTGTTTGTTTTGGTAGTTCTTTTAACCATGTATGTATAAAAGTTACTTCAACAGTGTTTTTAGTCAAGGAGATAGTTTATCACATGATTTATAATATTTCTACTGCTAAGGACTACTATTTTATTTCAGGCAAACTACTATACCCCCCACTTCAACTAGATCTGCTGAGGGCTATGATGAGGAGCTCTTTCATTTCTTTAGAATACTCTTCAGTAGAAGTCTTTAAAAAAAATATAAGGCAAAATCATCAGGATTACTATCACTATATTTTATCCTGCCTTATGCATATTTGGGATAAGTCATCTCATTAGAATTCTTCCTGCCCTGTCTTTCTGTGGTTCTTTGTGCAGTGTTAATACAGCAAAATCATTGTCTCTTAAACCTGATGACATCAGTTGTAGCCTTCACTTCCACTGGCATTTAAGCAACCCCACAATGATGTCACAATGCCTGATTCTCCATATTACAGACCCATTACTTCTCATTTCTAGCTGTCCCCTCAGTCAAATGTAGAGTGAAACCTTCTGTGACAATATGACAATATGTTCCTTATTTTGGTGCAGTTATCTGCTTCAGTGACCAAGAAGACCTCAGCTGACCAGGAATTTTTTTTAAAAAAATTTCTTTCCATTCTTCAGGTTTAGGGGGAGGGGGGTGTTGTGGGTTTTGTTGTTGTTGTTGTTGTTGTTGTTGTAGTATTTTTGTATGTTTGTTTCTTTTCCTTATCCATTTAACCCAAACAATTTCCTTACTGCAAGAAGGATCAAGAATATTTTCCAACACTAAGGTGTGCAAAGGGACTAAGGAAAGAGTAAATGGGGATTAGGTTGTTACTGGGATCAAATCTAATTTTATTTCTTTAATATTTCTTTCTTTAATATTAGTGGGAAAGCAGCAGCTGCATCTCAAGATCTGAAATTTGAGACAATCCAAGGAATTACAGACCAGTCAACCCCACCTGAATCCCTGTGAAGATGGTGGAGTAAATAATCCTGAGAAAATTTCAAAAGCATGAAAAACAAGATAATAACTGGGAGTAGTCAACATGGGCTGACAAAAGGGAAATCATACCCGACCAAACTGACTGCTCCCTACAGCAGAATGACTTGCTCAGTGAATGAAGTGGTGTGCTCGGTTAACCCCTGTAGACCACCAAGGACCACACAGCCCCTCTTTACAGGCACACCCCTGCCTTGCAGTCAGAGGGCTGAGAGAACTGAAAGGACAAAGAGAAAACTCACTGGTGAAAGAAAAACAACAAAACTAAACCCCAGTAAGTGATGTAAATGCTGTTGCTCACAGCTAGCAGACCAATGTCCATCCAGTCCCTGAGCAATGGCGATTTTAGAAAAACTCCCTTTCTGCCAGTGCCTTCCTGGTTTTATTGCTGAGCACAACATCTTATAGTATGAATTGGGTCAGCTGTCTCAATTTCTTGGGCATCCCCGGTCTACTTGCTTGAGGGCGCAGAATGAGAAACAGAGAAGCCCTTGTTGCTTTGATACTGTGAAAGACCTGCACAGCAATAGCTACAGCACCATTTAAGCTTTACTTAAAAAAATATATAGCACCATAAAGACTGTTGTGAAGAAAATTTACTCAGTTGCAGGCAAAACCAGTATGCGGGGAGCCCTGCTTTTTTTTTTTTTTTTTCCTCAACTGAGCAAGGCTTTTAACAGTCTCCCATAAAATTCCAATAAGTGGATAGTGAGGTGCACAGAAAGCTTCCTGAACTTCTGAACTCAGACCGCTGTGATCAGTGGCATGAACTCCATCTGGAGGTCAGTAACTGCTGGTGTTTCCCAGGAACCAATGCTGTGTTCAGCAATGCTGAACACCTTCATTAACCCTAGATGGCAGGGTGCCAAAGTGCACTTTCAGCAAGTTTCCAGGCACCACAAAACTCAGAGTAGCGACTGATACACCAAACAAGAAGGTTGCCATGCAGAGGGACCTGGACAGAGTGAAGGAACAGACCAATAGGAATGTCATTAAGTTCCACACTGGAAAATGCATAGCTCTGCCTTTAGAAAACAACTTTGTGCATCAATACAACAGAGACAAACTGTATGGGAAGCAGCTTTGCAAAGAAGACCCTGCTCTCCAGGGAACGGAAAGTCCTCCAGGACACCAAGATGCTCATGATGCATTTTCCATTGTTCTGTGAAATATTTTTCCTTATGATTTTAGCTATTCAAAAGTCTTAAAAATGTTTCCTTTTCCTTATAACTCTGGAAATTATTTAGTTGTTTATTTCTTCACAAAATAAACAAAAGTTGTTTCAATAAGTTTATTTTAGAATCATCTGTCTGCAAGAACCTGATGGAATATATTACACTCTACATGATAAATTTAAATGTAGGTGCAATATAGAGTAGGAAAAAATAGTCAACATTATTGTCCTTCCCTCAAAGGAATCACTTTCATTCTAAAACATTAGATACTGTATTTTTTGTTTAAAAAACATAATGAAAATTTATGCACTCCATTTCCCCACAACAACTGGGAACATAAGATAACTATCTTATGTTGCAATAGAACGAATTATTTTGACTGTTTGGGTTTTTTTGAGATTAAAATATGTGTGCTAGTAGTTCAAAGGTATTACAAGACACAAGCTAGTTATCAATTTCAGTGAAATTTATTTTAATAAAAACAATTATTAAAGATATTATTTAAAAAATGGTATTACAAAAAAATTATAATTTCCAACAGCGGCAGCACCTAGGACATTAAGGCAATTTAAGAAAGCCTGTAGACAGGTATTTTAACTTGCCCTTTGGTGCAGTGCAGCCCTATCCAACAGGCGAAATATTTGCTCTTCCAAGGTAATTGTATTAAAACTAGAAATAATTTGTCTCTGAAAGAGATGGTTTCACATTCTGCATGAACCTGCAATTTGCATCAGAAGATGGAAAATCACTCCAAACTTCCACTTAATTTGGTGACGGAATTTTTATGAGAGCTTCCCTGGTTTCCCCTCAGGTGCATCATTGCTGTGTTTTTTTTATATTTTGAAGGACATTGGGAAGATGCCTGCTGCTGAAGTATGGGGCAGTATACAACAAGAGGACATTTCATTTGTAGCACAGCAAGATGGAATTTCCCAGAGGCCCTTCAGGGGACGTGTTATATAGAAGAAATACATGCCCACATGCAGGCACTGCAGCAAACTTTTTGCTCTCCTTTTGCACCTAGCTGAGTCTAACTGTCAAATTAATGTTTAATTTCTGTATTTAATTCATTATACCTAATAGCTACATATCTAAAGCAAAAATAAATGAGTTTTGAAATATCTTCTGGGCTTGAAATATTATAGGTACATGAAGGTCCCCTTGACATACATGTTGAAAATATTGGCAAGATTTTAAAGGGGAAAAAAAAAAAAAACAAACCCAAAAAACCCCCCCCCAAAACCTGTTCACTGGAAATAATCAATATTTATTTTAAATATTAATGTTGAAACAAGCATTTTCTAAATAGACCTACATCGTGTGCTTCTTGTTAAGACTGGTGTTCTAATTGCCCTGTTTAGTGAACAGTATAAAGCTAAATACTCTATAAAGAAGCAAAGATAGTAAATTAGTCTACTTCCTCTTTCCCAGGCAAGTTCGAGAGAGCGCCAACAGTTTGTAAATTATAGCCATGAAAAGACAGCATTTTCTGTCTTCTGATGCTCTTCACATCCTGTTGCGTTTGATTTGCAAAGGCCATATTTTCCTAAGGAATAGGTTAATTAAAGAAAAAAAAATCAATTTCTTCTTGAACTTCCCTTAATTGAAGATTTAATTTCAATTTTCCTTATTGCAATGTCAAACACAGGCAGTAACAATTAAGCAAACACAAAAATTGCACTGACATGAGAAATGATCAGTATGGTCGTGTAAAGACCTGGTTTAATTCCCCACCCCCTCTTCCCATTAAAATAATTTGCAATTTTTTAAATTACGGCTTCTCAAAGGAGTTTTCAAATCCCTAAATATGAAAAAGACTAACCATTCATGTTAATGAAAAACTGAAGTCAGCCTTGAAGTAATGCAGACAATTTCTACTGGATGAACCAGGAGAACTCAAAGCCTGTTGAGTGCAAGGAGGTGGATAAGGGCACATGTCCTTGAACCCTGTGCATTCTACTCAGGGCAGAGCTGCCGGTCAGTCAGGGAGAACCATTCACTTATTAGCTGCACTAATAAGTTTCACATACGCAAGCAGTTCAGACAGCTCAGAATGAAGCTGTGGGCAGGTGATCTTGATTCTGCCTGCATCCATTCATATAGATACATGCTCTGAGAAAGTCACACTTGTTTAGGACCAAGAAATTAAGACGAAGCTATGAGAGGGCCTCCTGTTGTCCCTGCTTATTTTCCCATGCTTTTTCCTCAAAGTCAGAAAACCCAAATAGAATCTTCTCAGTCTTATGATGAGAAGAAGAAGAAAGAAAAGATAAAAGATAATGGAAGACACATTGTTTTAAGATAAGATTTTTTTAAAAAAAATGGAGGAATACCAGTTGTTCTTTTTCATGTTTCACTGAGTTTCTGGATTCCAGGCATTATTTGTCTTTGCAAGTAAAGAAAATATTTTGAAAATTCCTGGAAAACTCAGATAAGGAACAAGAAGCGACATTTTTTGAAAATCAAACAAAATCTCAACAGAGAGCAATGCAGTTTCAACTGATCCTATAAAGAAAGACTAAAGCCCTCCTCCTTTTTTAAGATACCTAATTTAAATCATGGAAAGGTGTCGGGGTCTTACCCCAACATTGAGGTGGTTTCAGGGTCCTTGCTCCCCTGCAAAGCTCCGAGCCGAGCCGAAGGAAGAGACGGAGTTCTCAGGTTTAGATTTCTCAAGGTTGCATACTTCGTTTATTGTTTCTTATCTTACAATTTTCTCGGAGTCCGACAAGATGTTCGCAGCTGCATGGATTCCTCACGTCTCCCCCCGAGCTGGGCTGTCCTTATCTTTTATACTTATTACTACGTATTTCTTGTTTACTATTTCTTACCAATGTCTATCACTATTACTAAAAAGGTCATCTTTACTTTGACCCAGTCCTCACTAACTACTTTGTGCCACGTCAATGCAGCAATGGAGTGAGGGAAGGAGAAGGAGAAGGAGAAGGAGACAACGCCCCAGATTCTCCATCTTGTCCCCATTCACTTCAATGCTAGGAACCGAAAACTACTATTTTTTTCATTCTGTGATAAGCTAAACTACTATTTCTCACATTCTTGTGGCCTGTAAACCTTCTCTCAGTGTAGGAAGTTTTTCCCATGGACTGAAATCAAAGCCAGTGTCTCTCTGAGCTCTGGGCTGGGGTCCCAGACCCCCCTGCCCAGGTCCCTGACCCTCCAGGGCAACCAAAGGAATGCCCTGGAGTCCAACAGAAAGGTTATACTAAAAACCCAAAATTTGTGTAGCTATTAACTAACTGCAAAGAAAAGTCAACATTATGCTTACAGGCAGAAACTCTTTCAGAAAGACATACAGTCCAAGTCTCATTTTATGGCATCATTATTCAAACTCAAAAATTATGTTTGAGCTTACAAGGGATCAGAGAAGCTCTTACCATACTCAGTTTTGTGATGACTAAAAAAATTTTTCTTTTGGTGTTTTTTTTTTTTTACATCTTTTGGCTAGAGACTCAATCTGCAGTACATTTATTCTAAGGTGGGGATCTGAAACTATTTATAATGCATTGGCTGAAAAAGAAGCTGCAGAAAGGCAATTCCTCATGTACTGCTTTAAAAAATATTAGTCTTTGTTATCTATAAGCACAGTGTGAGTTTCTGTCATTTTTTGTGAAAGTAAAAAGATATTCTTTTATCTGAAGTTCTTAGGGAGCCAGAAGAAAAATGTTAATGGATAAAAAACTATACTATTTGTCTGATTGTTCAACTGTCAAGAACAAACAGTGGGGACAACAAATTAGCCATCTGCAAATACTACCATAAGCACAAGCACAGTAACAGCTTCTATAGTGTTGCAGGAGTTAAAAGAGAATGAGATCTCTGTGTCTTGTTTAAGATCCTAGCTTTCTTCTCCATTTCATAAAAAAATTATTTCCATTCATACACACAAGTCATAGAATAACAGGGAAAAAATATGAAAGATTAGATCAAATTCAGACACCTGGATTCTTGTGGCCCCAGGTACAAGCCCTCATCTATGTAAACATGTTATTATTTAATGCAATCTATCCTGCAGACTAGATGGACATTTTAAAAGCAGAGGATTCAAATCATTTAGCTGTGTTTTATAATCGTTCTTCCTACTCAGGAACCAAAGAGAGTCTAAAAATATTTGCAAGGCTGTCACTTTTTCCCTTGAAAAAGGAGGAAAAAAACAACAGAACAAAAATTAAAACAAACCAGCCTAATTAAAAAAAAAAAAAAAATGAATAAGGAAGTTGTTTACAGCTCATTAACACAGTTAGATGCCATAGAAAAATGCTGTTATTATTAACAACATAGTATTGGCTTTATGTGCTAGGTTTCAGTAGTGGGGGACTACAGGGGTAGTTCCTGTAAGAAACTGCTAGAAAGCTTCCCCTGTGTCCCACAGAGCCAATGCCAACCAGCATTGAAATGGAATCACTGCTAGCAAAGGACGAGTCCATCAGCATTGCTGGTAGTGCCCCTGGTATTCCAGGTTTAAAAATGGGAAAGAAGTCACAGTGTAGGGGCCACTTCAGTCAGAGGAAAGAGAACAGAGAATATGAGAGAGAAACGACCTAGCAGTTGCCAAGGTCAGTGTATAAAGAGAAGCAGCAGGTGCTCCAGGAACTGTAGCTGAGATTCCCCTGCAGCCCATAGTAAAGACCCCGATGAGGAAAGCTGTTCTGTCCCCCATGGAGGCCATGGGGAAACGGATATGCACCTGTACCCCATGCAGGACCACAGACCAGAGCAGATGGATCCCCAAAGCAGGCTGTGATCCATGGGAAGACTATGCTGGGGCAGGCTCCTGGCAGAACCTTGGGCTCCTGAGGAGAGGAGCCCATGCGGTAGGTTTCCTGGCAGGACTTGTGAGACTGTGGGGACCAGGGTGAAGGAGTGTGTTCCTGAAGGACTGCATCCCATCCAAGGGATCCATGCTGAACTAATTCATGAAGAATTGTAGCCTGTGGGAAGAACTTGTAGAGTTCATGGAGGACTATTTCCTGTGGGAGGGACCCCACAGGTGATGCAGGGGAAGAGTGTAAGGAGCCCTCTTCCTGTGGAAGAAAGAGCAGCAGAGACAATGTGGGATGAGCTTACTGCAATCTCCCCTCCCCATCCTCCCGTGCCAGAGGGCAGGAGGGGGAGAAAATTGGAAGTGAAGTTGAATCCAAGAAGAAGGTAGGGTTGGAGAAAGGTGGGGTTTTTTATGATTTAGTTTTTATTTTTTATCATACTTTGATTTGATTATAAATAAATTGAACAAATTTTTCTGAGTTAAGTCTTTAAGTTTATTTGTGATGGTGATTGGTGCATGCTCTCTCGCTGCCCTTGTCTCAAACCATGAGCCTTTACTTATATTTTTCTCTCCTATGTCCAGCTGAGGAGGGGTGTGTTAGAGTGGCTTTGGTGGGCAGCTGGCATGCAAACAAGGTCAAACCACCACAGAATTAGTGTTTTCAGCGGACATGGTGTGCAATCCAAATCACAGTCTACACAACCATTATCAAAGATCTTGAGTTAGTTAACAAATAACTTTCTTGTTTATAAGCTCTCTGTCCTCTAAAGTGAGCTGTTTCCACTTTTCAGTTCCCCTGTTGTAATAAAAATACTACTATTTTTGATCGTACAGCTAGCATATATTTATTATGTTCTAGCTAAAGAGGTTCAGTTCCAATATAATATATAGTAATAAAGATAAAATTTCTCTTACACCCAATATTTGCAATTTCCTGGGACACGGTGAGTCTAAAAGAAAGGAGCTAAAGACCTTTCCTTCTCTGGAAATGGTTTTGCACATTTATTGCTGCTTTCCTTTAGGCCATCAGACTACATGCAGAAGACTTCATAAGTAAGTTGGGTTAACTGTATCCCACAATTATTACTCTGAAGTTTAGAGAAACAGCTACCTCTAGACATTTCTAAAAAGTTTTAAAGGCAGTAGAAGACAGATGAAACTCCAGGGTTCATATTCTCAAATATGGCTTTGAAATATTGTTTAATATTTTAAGTAAACTGAAGAAATATATATTGAGTAGTTGTCAGTTTGATCATTTGATACCTACATTTAGGATCAAAGTACTCGACCCAATCAGATTTCCTACTCCTAGTGCCAAAGTCACTTCAGATATGTATTAGACCCTTCAAAATTAGACAAGAAATAAGTGAAGACAGGAATATATAAATCTGTCTGCTGTAGGTTAAATGCAGTCAGTTGGGTTTCTATTATCTCACTCAGATGAATCCCCCTCTCCCAGCCCCCAGCCCCTAGATGAATAATTAGCTTTCAGAGTCAATGTCATTAATGCAGAAAATACAGTGTGCATTTAATTGGGAACTCCTCATACAGACAGTGTAATTATTGACTTGGCTTTATTAGCACAAGCAGTTGAAAGACTGTGGACTTACTTAAGCCCCAACAGTCACTGCTGAACTTCAAAGATTTGGTATTCAAATTACCGTAAGTTTTAGAACTTCAGTGCTTATATAAACATTTTATGAATTTTCCAGATTTCCTGGTTACACAAGAAAACCACCACAGTGTAAAGAAAGCAGGCTCTGTGATAGTTATGATATGCTTTTGTACTCAGGGTGCTAACACCAGGAGAAAATTTGGACATTGTCACTCTGGAGATATCCAAGGTTAGGAAATGCAGAAGCAGTTGAAACTGTATGTCAGGCCTTTCATGACCTGAACTGATATTACTTATTCCTTCTATTACAGTGACTCAGAAGCAGAAATTGGAATCCTGGCGATAGTGCTTTAAGCAATGTACAAGCATTTAGAGAGTTTCTTACTTAGTCAAAATGTTAATCTCTAGCAATTCTTATAAGGCTATAGTGACCATTAATAGATGTCTTGAATGAGATTATAGATTTTGTTGTGGTAGATGCTGTTGCAAAGGCTTCAAACAAAACCCAGATAAAGTAAGAGAGATACGAATGTCCACGTACTGAAAACACCTATTTGTAACGATTCAAATTAGTTTTAATCACAATGAAATTCAAATTAGTTTTAATCACAATGAAGCAGAAATTCCTGAGTGCAATTTGTTTATGCCTATGCTTAATGGTACAAAAACAGAATAATTTTTGTTCCACTGTTTGAATAAAAATATATGCAATTAACATACAAAGAATAAACTTATTTTGGAAATAGACCCAGTTTTAGACAAACTGAAAGAGATTAATTCAGAATCTTCAAAATAAATTTTACCCCCATTCTACTTCCAAGATGCCATTGAACCTGTAAGCAGTCAGCAGTTGGGAATGGCATTAGCTGCTCTTTGACACAGCTGCATCCATTTTGGGGAAATATATTGATATGGTTTGCACTAGAACACATTAGGCATCTAAGTGGATATAAAGAAAAATGCTTACAGTAAAATCCCACATAGTTAATGGAAAGAGGAAGATTTTGCAAGGGCCTCAGTTTCAGTCATGTAAATAACTTCTTCCCTTTCAGTTGCAAGGCAATTAACAAAGCCAAGGGAAACTAGGCTTACTTAGTCCAATTACTGGGCACTCATCAATTAAGCAGTTGTCCAGTTACTGGACAATCATCAATTAAGCATGACTGTATTTTTCAGATACAACACTCACGCCATACAATAATGAAACAGGTTTGAAATTTTAATTATCAGTTTATTAAAAATACATAAACTTTGGACATATAGCATTTTTCTCAGAATCTCAGATTCTGCTGCAGCCTTAATTAAATAGCTTCATTCTGAAGTTTCTTTTTCCAGAAAACATCATTCACAAACATTGAAGGCAGTCATCCTATGGTCTCTAAATATTGATTGTTTCTCTAATGTCATTGTTTTGGGAGGGGAGTAGTTGTGTGAGTGGAAGCCTCTAAAAATGCTGAAGGTGAATAAAACATAGCATTGATTTAGCAATATCAAAGGTTTATTGTTTTGAACTGCCTTTTACAACATTTTTCAAATTCTCAGTAGTCACATAGTATTTGAAAATCTAAAACTCTCCTTCTCCTTTGCTTATGTATAAATGGCTATTTATATAAAAAAATTAAAAGGGAAACTAGAAAATTGTATTGCTGGTATGGAAAATGGAACAAGATCTTAGCCTTGCACTACAGAATTGCATAAGAGGTTAAGAGATAACTGGATCCCTATTTGGTTCACGAGTGAAGGTAGGGTCATATACTCTCCATATGACATTATGGGTAGGCAAGATTTTATCTATCTAGTCACAGGAAAACAGTATTCTGAAAACTTGTTATGCTTGCACCTCATTTGTATTTCTCATCTTAACCTCTTTTAAATTCAGCCTTCTGAACTGAGAATATTTTGTAATGGAATACAGGTTCCTGCACATCGAAGGGATGGTTCCATGAGATGGTATTAGGTCATGATGTGATTGTGGTGTGGAAAGCTGGTATCTTTTCATTGTAGAAATAACTGATATACTCCCTTATTAAGTCAGAATTGAAAATTAGATTAAGGGAGAAAATTTGCTGCAGAGATAAAATTCTATTTGTCTGTTGCTATAAAAGGTCATTTTCTTGTTCACATGTACTTTAACCCATTTTCTGTCCCTTAAAGCAATGAAAAATATGCAGTAAGACCTGTAAGATTATTTCCTAACTAGGATAAGAGTTATTTTTTCCTTCCCATTTAAATTACATTTTTACGGGTAAAAATCCTTAAAAATAAATAAATAATTTTTTGTTGAGGATTACTTTTTTTTTTTTTTTAATGGAATAACGTGATTTAAATAATATTATTTTTAAAAAAAGAACTTGGACTTTATAAGAACAGAGAAATCATCTTCTGTAATTTGGTGAAAATACTGACTATGATATCTCATGCAGATAAAACCAGTATATCTATGAATACTATACAAGAGAAGAAAACCTGACAATATCAAGATTGTAGTGCAATCTGTGAGGAAGAAAGTAACCAGATATTATATCTACTTTTTTCAAAACAGGATCACAAGGGGACCATCTTTTCTAGAGTATGTATGTTGTATAGAAATATGGTGGTTGAAAAAACAGCAGATTATTTTCACGTGTTAGCCTCTTGCCTAATACCTAGAGAGATACCAAGGAAAGCTGATGTCTTCTCTCTCACTGGAGACATTTCTGTGCTACTTTGTCTTCGAAATAAAATATGGGTAAATCATGGGTATGATGTGTTAGTCTATATGTCTCTAATGCGAATACTATTTCTTTGAATTTAGTCATATTTCATTTAATAAATTGTGAAAACTTAGGTAAATATGAACAACATTTTTCAAAATGCATGTTTCTTAAGTCACTGTTCAGTTTGGTGATGTCAGTAAAATAATATTGAGATCCACAGAAAACTTTAACAAGGGGCAAATGAAAAACCTTGGCATTAGAAACCAGAAATAAAGGTGTTTTTTTGTTTTGTTTTGTTTTGTTTTTATTTTAAACTAAGTGTATATTTTCTTCCTTTTGCAGATATTTACCATTCAAAATATAGGAAAGTATCTGAAGAAGAGGAATTATTAGATTATTTAATGAGAGATGCAAATATTTTCTATAAATATTTTTTTATTATTATTATTAATCTCATGGGTTTTCCAACAGCAAAGAGCAAAGAATGTCACTATTTAAATTTGTCACAATTTAAGGAAGCCTAAAGACTAATGGATAGTAACTACACAGTTGAAATATGTCTAATTTTTGTGCTTTAAAATAGAAAATTGCTCAGAAGTTCTTTATGAATAATATTCTTTTTGAACTGGGTACAGTGAAGCAAGAAGTTTGAATGCCTGCATATTAAAGACTGGTTTGGTTATTTGCATTATTAATGTCACCCACAAACTGCATTCCTAACAAGTAGTTACATGAGTTGATGAATATTACTTGCAATAATTTTTAAAAAGCTGCCAAAATAAAATTCATGTACTATATTTACAACTCCTCTATCTGTTAACATACTATTAACTTCATCCACAGGAGATTATATTTTAAAAAGGATTTTAAGTTTATTTTAAGAAGCAAGAACCATTCACTGATCTTCATGTTTAGGAAATATTCCAGAGGTAAATACCAGCAACACAGACTTTTAGAATATCTCAACCCCCGTGAGAGGCTGCCTGAGCATCATTTAGATGGAGGTTAAAGTCTAGTTTCTATTGTTCTGTTTTCTACTGTTCTACTGTTCTTAATATCTTCTTCATGTCAAGGTGCTTACCAAATGAATGATATAACTAATCTTTTCTTCTATGATATAACATTTATATGTGGATAAATGTGAGAACAAGGAAATCTTGGCTTAGACATTTCTCTTCCCCTTAATAAATCTTCCTATTTATTTGGGGTTTTTTTCTCCTTGAATGGCTTGTTTGTCTGAATTCTTACTCTAAAACAGGCAGCTCTTACCTCCTCTATCTTGCCTTAGTTCAGGCAACAGCATTATTTCCTGTGCTCTAGTTAATGCATAGACACATACAGTACTTTGAACCTTAAACTGATTCAATAGATGATCAGTTTGCCGTAGACTTGCCTGTGCAGGGTTTTTTGAATTATTGTGAGGTTTTATTTTATGCTTTGGAACACTAGATGATGACAATAAGTTAGCTCACAGATAAGCAAAGAAATAGAAAACTAATAGAAGGAAAAAATAAATCAGGGAGAAGATGACAAGAGGGAATACCATCAGTGCTGAGAAAGTAAGGTAAGAGGGGTTTGTCTCAAGCGCCACACACATGGACACAGACTCGGAAGAAAACAGATCTCACTGCAGGTGTTATTTCAGAAAGACACAAAGCCAGATTCTTCTCAGAGAAGCACAGTAAATGGAGGAGAGACAATGGATATATTTGTCATAATTGAAAGTGTGTTACACATGTCAATAAAAGATTAAACAAACATTAAGAGAGATTTACCTAGAGATTTTCAGAAGTAAACAAAGCATGGCTTTAAGCAAATTTGTGTAACTTAAACATGTCCATGGTCCAAGCAGAATTTTGATCTAGACGGTTGGCAGAGGCCTCTTGCAATATCAGGGTTTTTGTGAGATGTGGTAGATGGTAAATAAATTTTCTCTCTGTGATGTTATTTTGCTTATTTTGTTAAATTTATGGCTAGTATTAAAACACAGAGCAGTTTACTGTTGCTAGGAGGAGTATAATTTTGCAACTTTTTCTTTTAAAAAAATAAAATGCCTAATCTATAAAAATTTAATGTATTATATATTTAAGACATGCAGCTAGAAGTATATTCATAAAGGGGACAATTTGGCTACCTGAATGATATACTCGTAGATATAAAATATAAAAATTCTATTAATAGGAAAATTTCCTTTGATATTGACTGTCAGCATCAGTAAAATTATGCACAACTAGTGTGGGGATTTATCAGTATTGACCTCTTTCACAATTCAGCATTTCAGTTTGCTTAAAAAATAATTGCTGTGGGATTCCTCTAAGTCTTTATCTTTAGATAACCATAAATCCTTTTTTCCTAGGTTGCTCAGTAACTTTTTGTCCTCAGCTAGCATTTGCATTTCTATGGAAGAGGGTCAAATATTTTTAGCCACAACATCTCTCACATTTTATTCCCCCTAATCTTTCCTTAATTGCTCCTTAATAAAAGTCCAGTAAGGGTTCAGAGTATAGCTAATAGACATTATGTATTTAGCATAAATTTGCTGTATTTAATTGTGAAGTCCTGCAAAGACAGATTATACCCCTTATATTTTTTAATTAGTATGCATATTTAGAAAAAAATATAAACATAAGGAGACAAAAGAGAGCTCCTTTCTGTTGACTGACTGATTTTCCTGCTATAGCCTCTTTTCCAGTAGCTAAAGCAAAAACACAGTCACTTATTTATGCCACAGTATGCAACACGGTACTCCAATGTAGGAATGTGTTGTTTGTTATATTTCCCTAAAGTTTCTTTATTAATTCACCCAAAAATTATTTTCACAAGTTGATTCACAAATGCATAATAAAATTATATCTGAAAGAAAACGGCTGTGACCCCTCTTTCTACAGGCCTTATCTTTTTCTCTTTTGTAGGGAAAAATAATACAGATTAATTTTAATAGAAAATAGAGCATATATACATATGCTAATTTCCCTAAAATCCAATCCTGTGTCAGTTCTAAAGTGAAGACAGCAATTAAAAATATAAATACAATAGAAGGAAATGAGATGCTAAGAGACAAATTAAATATCAATTAAGAATAATGGAAAATGGACTTTACATGGAAAAAAAAAAAAAAAAAAAAAAAAAAGAGAGAGAGGAAACCAGAGCTGGCATACCTAAATATAAGAAGATTTTCTAAAGTCTTCTATGTGGGAAAATACTATAATGCTACCAAAGAGAAGGCTGTTAGTAGGTGGACACTAAAATAGGAAGGAAGGAAGGAAGGAAGGAAGGAAGGAGAGAGAGAGAGAGAGAAGGGGAAACTAAGACAAACATACAAGGCAAGGCAAAAGCAGAAAGAAATAGTTCTATAATCATCTACTGGTGATTTTGAAGTGTTGATATTCTTGCTGATGCAATACACTCAGCCAAATATTTCCAGATAAAAAGAATGAGAGCTTCATTAGTCATATGCTACAAACAACAACAACAAAAAATACTAAAAGAAATACTGATATCCCATTTTCCTACCAATTTCAAAAGAAAATTAATATTTTCAATAGTAAAACCCCTACATCAAACTTTTCCTTAACGTAGACAAAATTAACAATAAAGTATTCCTCCTGGAGATAATTGCATGATGTAATTAAAAGGTCAGTGAAACTAAAAAATAATCTGTTAGACACATGACACCAGACAGACCTAACACCAACAGATTTATAAACACCAAAGCAGGTATCAACTCTGGTATAATACTGCAGAATACTAAATAGAATTTTTTTACTTATTAAGTATTTTGTAGCCTGCTCTCTCAACCACTGCTATTTTACTTTGGCATTGTATAAAAATCTAATATAAATTCCCTTTGTGTCGGGTTTTCAATGGCCTTTTATACTTTTGTACTTATAGATTAGATTATTGCAATGGAAGGTGAGTGTACCAGACAGATGCTGGGTTGGCAGGTCAGCAAGGAACATTAAGACACAAATTGATTAAACCAGGAAGAGAAAACATCACACTTTGATAAGCACACAGGCTGTTCCTGCTAGTTCATTAAGAACTCAGAGCATGCTACAAGTTCAATTTTTGCCTCATGTCCCCACTGAGCTTTACAATGAGTCACAGCAGCCTATACAGGATCACTTTCCAGAAGTCAGGTAGAAAGCATATGCTCTGAGCGGAGAGGAGTGAAGAAATTCTTCTCTTAATGTCTGATGAAAATTGTGCAGAGCACTGCATAGATGAAAGACACATGATCTGTGACCACTGTGAAGTTCTTATGAATTTTAATAACTGCCATGTGTTCTCTGAAGTATATGACACTTTAACTGCTAATTTGTCAGCTATTTTTTAGATGAGAAAGTTATAGCTGATACTTGCAGAAAATGTAGACTTTAAATTAAAGTTGTTCATGAAAAAAAAAAAAAAAAAAAAAAAAAAAAAAAAAAGGGAAGCATTATGGAGAAAACACATTCACATCCAGAACTACATATCTTTCATAAGTTTCAACTTTTAGAGTTATAATTGGGCTGTCATTTGGGGTAAATACCTTGCTTTGCAAGTTAAGTTGCATCATCTGTCAAAGAGTAGATAGCAGCATAAAAGGCAGCCTGAACACTGGAGGCACAGAGAAAAGGACAAAGTAGGCACAGATTCATAGAGAACCAGTTCCTTAATCATCTAGGAAATACTGCATAAAGGTATCTGGATGTATCTGTATAGAAAAGCCCTTAGGAATTGTCTCAATAAACTCTTAATGTCAAAAGATTCAATGATAGATGGAGTTTTACTTAGCCCTTAGAAAGTTACTTATTGTGTTGAAACAAACATTTAATGCACTTCACAAGGAACATCTACAGCAGAGGAAAAAAAAAAAGAAATCTTTATACATCTTATCTTTTTCTGTGATATTCAGAGAATACTTAACAAAATTGCATATTCTGTAGAACAGTCTAGGGATTAACAGTCCTCTCAGGCTGAAGCAAATCAAACTAAATTGAGAATTCAGAATTGCATTGTCAAACTGTTGCTGTTGAAAGCAACATCAGGTCTTTGGTCCAGTGAATAAATCACTTGTGAATGTGATTACTTTGGTTTTCTTCAGAAGGAATAAGCTGATTACTTGATATATTTGAAGCAGTGCAAACTGAAATTTTTATTTCCCAAGTCACTGTAGGTCTGTCAGCTAGGATTTCTGAAATGTCCATCACTTTATTATTTGTATGCCAAGGGATAAAAAAACTGAGATTCAAGAAACAGACATAAATTTTAGTGATGAATTTAGGATTCTACCTTCATCTTGCTCCTAAGTGAGGTTGCATTTGATAAGAAAGGAGAGGTTTATGAAGTAAACTTTGAATCCATGAGAAATATTTAGAACTTGCACGTAAGAGTGAAATCCACATACTATAGAGAATTATAGGACGTTTTAAGTTGGAAAAGACCTCTGAGATCATCGAGTCCAACCATTAACCCACCACTGTCTTGTTGAGCACTAAACCATATCCACATACCTTTTGAACACTTCCAAGGATAGTGATTCTACAACTCCTGGAATGCCTGACTATGCCCATATTCCAATTTTTGACAACTCTTTCCACAAAGAAATTTTTCCTAGTATGCAATCTAAACCTCCCCTGGTGCAACATAAGGCCATTTCCTCTGATCCTGTCACTGGTTATGTGAGAGAAGAGACCAATATCCATGTGGCTACAACTTCCTTTCAGGTAGATGTAGAGGGCAAGAAGATCCTCCCTGAGTCTCCTTTTCTCTAGGATAAACACATTGTGCAGTCTCACCCATTAGCAGCCCTGGCTATTTATGGGCCTCTCAGTGTATCTGGGGTACTGTTTAAGAATGGTTCTTCTAGTACAAAACAAGGATTCTCTTCTATCTCTAAAGTCATCTTCATCTCAAAGGCTGAGACCTCCCTTTACCCCAGGAGCCGAGGGTTTCAAATCCCTTTCTCTCTAAAGTCATCTTTGTCTCAAAGGCTGAGAGCTCCTTTTACCTCAGGAGTACAGGTCTTGGAGATTCTCACTTAAATCTCAATCATATCAATCTCTAACTTGATTAAAACCAGCATTCCCCCAAACAACATTTAGATGTTAAAAGAAATAGTCTATTCCTCCATAGTTTACCCCAGAGAAGTCCGGTTAAAAATGTCCGCATCCTCAATCCCTCTGTCTAATAATTTTTATCAGTTCTTTCCCTCTTGCTCCACTGACTTCATGTGGTGTCATTTCTATGTCCACTCTGTCTCTTTCTTTTCTCTCTCAGGGAAGGGTTAGGCTTTGGAAGCTTTGTGTTGCCAGGAAAGGGATAAATCTGCCCAGGCCTGCAGTGGCCATGTGCCCTCTGCCCCGGGCAGCAGTCTCTCCCGTGCTGTATCTCAGATCAGCCCGATCAGCCCGGGTTTCCTCCCTCCACTCTTTTCCTTTCTCCATCCGGAATCACCAGAGGGGAGGAGGGGGGAGAGCTCTGCCCACCCCTCGGTGACAATCGGAGCAGCTTCGGCCAAAACGGGCCCATAGCTGTTATCAGGGGCCCGGCAGAGATCCCTCCCTGCTCCAGGGGCTCTGGGGCTCTGGGGAAGTTGAAAAAATAGTTGCTGTTAAGTTGCAACCTCGCTTGCCCCACCAGGAGCCCCGCCAGTCCTCGAGGCCAGCTTCGCCCCGGCGCTGGTGTGGGGAGCAGCAGGCCCCAGCTCGGTGTTTCCTGTCCAGGCAACCAGGAGGAAAAGGGCTGACCTCCACAAAATCAGGGTTTATATGGGTACTTTCCAAAGTCATATTTAACATTCTCAGTGGTCAAAGCAGATGCCAATATCCCAAACTAGCTTTCTCATAGGTCCCTGTCCTTTCTAAAAACAATTCCAAGGTCCTGACAGGGAAAAACACTCCTCATTCCTCCCTAACTAAAAACCAAACTGTGCCAACC
This sequence comes from Hirundo rustica, assembly GCF_015227805.2. Classification (NCBI taxonomy): domain Eukaryota; kingdom Metazoa; phylum Chordata; class Aves; order Passeriformes; family Hirundinidae; genus Hirundo; species Hirundo rustica. Next base: position 70,609,099 of record NC_053451.1, on the reverse strand, counting down.
CATGACATACCTTTATTGTATTGTTAAGTTAAACACTAAGTCTGAAGTCTCACCTCCCACCATTTTGTTAGAAGCATTTGCTCTGGCAGCAACAAGAGGCTACAGGGTGTTTTACGGAAGGACATTATTATCTTGCCTTAGAGATTTTTCAAATTAGTATGGACAAAATCAGGCTTGATCTCACTGGAAAGCTGTGCAACTTTATCTCCTGGCTCAGACATGCACACTGCCTTGACTAATAGTAATAGCTGAAAGAACTAACCAAGACTTCTAAGGAGCTTAGATAGGAATTAAGAGTCAAAGTATAGAAGAGGAAGGATGAGAATCAGCTGCTTGAATATATTTATCTGGAGTGGCTTTAGGCACTATGGGAAAGTCTTTTAGATTTCAAGCTGGTGCTCAGAAAGATATGAGTGTCTTCTAAGTCTTCTCTCATACCTGTGAGCTCTGGGTGAATATTTTGCATACCTAAAGGATCTCAGATATCATTGGGTGCCTATTTAAGGCAAAAAAATAATGTCCAAAAACATGACTGATGGCAATAAAATGGTAAAGAACAAGAAAGTTGAGTATGTACCTTTCTAATGTACTGCAATTCTAATTTCACTTTTTTCAAAATCTTCCTTATCCTTATGGGAGATTTCAACTTCCCAGATATCACCAGTATATATATATATAGAATTATATGCACACTAATTGTTATTGAATCTGTCACATCAAACAGTAGGATATTTGTGTACACATGGTATTGCTTTATGTAAGACAGACATGCTCTCAGAATATATGTAGTAATTACAGATGCCAAGAGCAACCCCCCAAGAAAGAGTTTTAAGAATGCAGTACAGTAATATGCAGAAACGTGATCTTCACAATCAATTGATTAAATAAATCATAAAGTAAAATCAAAGCACCCTATGCCCCACTGAGTCACTTATAGTACATAAATACGTTGTTTCAATACAGCACAGGCTGGTTTCTGCTCACAGAAAATTTTGATAAAGCTTCATTTTCCTGGTATTTCTAAAACCCCACCTCTGAGGCCATCTCACCATCTTCACTTGGATCTCTCTTGTTCAGAGGAGAAGAAATATCTCTTTTCCCCCACCACTCCAAGTTTTCACATGCAGAACCAGCAAATGCAGTTTCCTTCCCTAAACCACAGAGTGTACCTCCAAAAGACTTCTAGTTTAAACCCCTTATAGAAAGAGCTATAAACTCATATAGTAAACAAACATTGCTTAGGACTTTTTCTAGTCAAATTCCAAATGTGCCCAAAGACTGGATATTCCACAGTATCTGCAGGAAATGCAGCATGTTTTTTGTTCAGTGTTAAAGTGACCCCTCTGTTATTTTGTGGGGGTTTTGTTGTTGTTGTTTGGTTGGGGTTTTTTTGTTTGGTTGGGTTTTTTTCTGAGAATTTTCCATGTTCCAACCTGTGTCTGTTGCCTCCCATTCTTCTGCTGTGAGATTCTGAGAAAAGTTTAACTCTCTCTTCTTCCCTTCACTCTTTCCTTAGGGTTTTGAAGAAAATAAGATCCCCTTTTCAGCATTCCTTTTGAAAGGGAATAATGATATCATTTAACCTACTAGGCTCATTCTTGCTAGTTCTTCCCATGGTGTATTTTGTCTTCTTTACTAGAAGGGCACATTCCTGACTCTTTCAATTTATTATTGAGCCTGGGTCTTTTCCAGAAATGTGACTTTCCAGCCAAGAAGTCTGCATCCTGCACTGACACAGAGGTTCTTTTCTTCCACGTTTGGTGATCTTCAGAACCTTTCTATTGGCTCAATTCTTCAGGTTGTTCAGGTCACCCTGGGTATCGGTCCTATATTCCAGAGTGTCAGCAGCTTCCCCCAGCTTGGTAGATTCAACAAGCTCATTGAGGCATCAGGCTAGCTCTTATAGAAGTTGCTGAATGCTACTAATCCTGTTATTGAACCCTATGAGGCATCACTAGGAATTGTGAGCCAGTTACTCATATGACCTTCTGAATTCATTTTGCCACCTGCTTTACTATCCACTTCCATCCTGCCACTTAACACCCAGCCCATTCTGTCTTTCATCAGAGAATACCACTTTAAACTAATTGTTTTTGCAAGCAGGCAGCCTGGATACTCTGGTATCCACAAGCAAAAGTAATTAATCACAACATACCGTATCTTGTTCTTGTAAGTCTTGTAACAACCTAACAAGTCACAATGGTTTCAATACACTGTTACAAAGAATTTTTTCTATCTAAAGTGAAAACAGTATATTTCACAAATGATGGATGAATACACTGGCAGACAGGTGGAAAAAGATATTTTCTACTGCTAAGCTACCTGCCTCAGCAAGGGCATTCAACACAAAGAACTGTGTATAAAAAGGACTGTCATATGAAGGATCATATGGAGGATCATATGAAGGTATTGCAGGACAGTATTACAGTGAGTACCTTTGTGTTCAATAAAAAGGTTTTATAATTTTCTCTGAAAGACAAATAAAGCCTCAAATATGTTCTCTTTGATAAAATAATGATGTAATTTCATACTGTTGATACCTGAACCTTCATTGAAAAAAACCCCAAAACCAACAGTTTTCTTGATAGTGAGTTGATTGCTGTACTACTTTGAAGCACTAAGATTAATTCCTTAATTTGGAATGCTACATGAAAATCACTTCTCTATAGTCTTTTTGTACTTCCAGTTCTCTCTTCTGTATTTTCCTTATTTTTCTTCTGTATTTTCCTTCATTTCCTTCAAATACTGAAGGTGGGTTGTCACATTGGAGTTACCTGTCTTTTACCTTTTTAATTTTCAAAAGTATTGATATTGCTTTAACTCTAGGTCATTATTTACTTTGTTCTTTTCAGACACTATTAACTTGTTGCATCGTTTTGTCACTAACTCCAAAGTTCTGATACTAAAGAGAACTAAATTAACATTATAAACACCTCTTTCCAGAGCAAGGTATTACTGTGTTATAATATTGCCTTACAAAACCTGCAATGGAGAAGATGACTCTAAATATCTCCATACTAACCAGTTACTAGCAGAACTCACATCAGCATTCTGAATTTGGGGTTAAACAGAGAAGCTGTTAAGCCCGTGTTTATCTGATTTCATTCAGAATTATAAGGGGGCAATAAATTTTGATCAGTGTGATTATTTTTATTCATATAAACTTAATGAAGTGCACTTTGATCTGCTGACCTTCTTCACAATTCCAACCAATTTCAAGCTGTGATTATAAATTCAGGAGAGGTATTAGTGAGGTTTGGACATTTTTGTAAAGAGACTCAGGATCCAGACATTCTGATGGTGTAAAACAAATTTACAAAACAAAAAAAGGTGAACAAAAATATCCCTAAATTTAAAAACAAACAAACAAACCAACAAACCCCACTTTCCTACAAAGTTTTAATATTATGGTGGTATTTCATGCCTCCTCCTTTTCAGCCTGGCATCAACAGTTTTGTCAAAAATACTATACATTTTTATCATGCTTTTCTCCTCTTTGAAATGTTGTCTTTGTCAGCCTTCCTGCTGGTGGAGAAACAAAAGTAATATTTTACTGTATTAATCAAGAAAATGGATAGAGTTTTCCACAGCCTACCAATCACTTGAAAAAAGCGGAAAAAAAAAACCTAATACCAAAGTATTACATTACCGGTTGCTCAATACTGCTTATACTTACAATTAATAAATCACAGTTTTTCATAGTAGTCTACTGTGTATTCTTTAACACTTGATCAGTAAGGCTTTTTTTTAAATTATTATTAATTTTTTAAAGGAATGCTCTGTTTAATGAGAAAGTGGCAAATAAAAGAATAAAGAAAAACAAGCAATGCACAAATGTTAGAATGGATAAGTTGTCAGTAAAATGTATTTGTTTCTCAAAGAGTTAAAGCAAGTGATTCTTCTACAGCCAAGGCATGCACAGAACACTGTGACTTATGTGAATGTCCTTGGCAAAAGGACAACATTATCTGCCTTTATAGGAGATGCATTTTAAGATGATGATGTCAGAAGTAGTCGGACCCCAGTGAAACAATGCCCCGATGAACAATGCATATATATTTGCGTTTATCCCAGAGTAAAAAGCAATTGCAGTTTGATCAACTGATGCAGTCCTCACCTGGGAAATCTGAAATCACCACCTGTTGTTTTCTTTCTATGCCAGCATGGCACACTTCAGCTGATTTCAGCAGAATATAAAACAGCATTGTAGCCCTGGGAGGGGTTGGGGGAAGATGCTTATTCACTTGTACATCTGCATTTGAACTGTGGTAGCTGAGTTTTTAAAGGAAGCATCAAACAGCAAAGGCAGGTACTCAGAAGCCCTGTAGAGATTCCTAATACTGAAAAAGTACTAGCAGAATTCTTATTCTGTCACCGTCTCTAATTACATTTATATAAATATATATATATATGTGTGTGTGTTTCAATAGACCTTCTCTCCAAGGGGATTCTTTTCTATCTTGTACCCCAGATCAACATCTGTAGTTATAACTGAATACAACAAATAATTTCTATTTCTATTCAATGTGTTAGTATTTTTTTTTTTAACCTTAAAAATGTTATTTAGGTGTTGTTATGTGAAAATACAATGCCCCACCACATGCAGCAAGATGTTTTGGGATTATAATTTTTTGTTTGTTTGTTTTGCATATTTGCATTACTGAATGAGAAGCAGAAAACTAATAGATATTTCTTTCATGAGAAAGGGCTGTTATATAATCAAATATCATAGAACAGCTACAGAAGTCCATAGATTGCACAAATAGAACCAAATAAAGAAATATACCATGGAGTTCAATTTTATATAAACTAAGCACTTTAAATCTGCAAGATTGCCCAAACCTAAATATACATTTCTAAATAAGATTTTTCATTATAGAGTGTAACACAATGAAAATCCACATAATTATTCATTTTTTTTTCCTTTTTATTTGAAATATACATATACAGTTCCTGTTGTCAAGTATATTTTAGGAGATTTTTTGCATTGTTCACTTTCCAAAGTGAGCATCCTTGATACATTCTGACTTTCTGAAATAGAAAATGAGACCAGAGAACAGAGCTATACAAAATGGACTCTGCTACGCCATACAGCATTTATTTCACAACTGTAGTGCTATTTCAGCTTATAACAAAGACACGCAGTAGTAAAAGTCTTGGAATAATGACAAGTGAGCTAAGACAGTTCTCCTTCAACTACAGTCTATTAGCTGCATACTTCCTTTTATAAATAACAGAATGACACTTTAAACATTTACTGAGCCAAACATTAAAATTACAACTTCACAGTCAAAGTGACAGATGGACTGTCCCATAGCAGAGATAAGAATAAACCAATTTCATCCAAAGCTCAGTTTAAAATAAAAACAAAGTCTAAAATACAATAGCAAAAATTTAAGCCGATTACGTATATAGATTTTTATAAGCTTTATCCTGGATCTGAGGCAATCAAGTATATCTAACCACTGTAATCTAGTGGTGAATAAAGATTGATTGTAGCAAAGCAAGGTCTTTGTCAGCTTGTACTGTGTGGAATTTGCTGCATGTATGATTAATGTGCTAAAGGTCTGAGCTGAGCCTACAGGCTTCTTGCTAGTTCTTACTGCCACCTACTGACCAAATCTATCTTCTTCCTTGCTTGCTGTATTTGTTTTTTTTTTTTCCTTCTTCTTTCTGCTGGATTGTTTTTCTAACCTTCTCCAGAGATGTAAGGTTCAACAGTAACAGTCAAAGTCAGGTTAGAAGCAATGAGCACTGTTACAAATTAGCTTCCGTACTCCTAAAGCCAGAACTAAGTGGCAATGTACGTTTTGAAACTGAGAAAACCATGTCTTGTAAGTTTGTTCAGAATAGATAGTTTCTTCTGAAATATCAGTTGGGTTAAATGAAATATTATAAAAATTTATATTACATGTCTAAAAGCAGTCTGCACACTAGGCAAATTAACATCATAGTAATCTTTCTTATAAGAGGAATAGTTACTTAAATCACAGCTTTATGTACTATATGTACTATGACTAGAAATTAAAGGGGTGCTTCTAAATGTACAAAACCAGTGTTGAATTAAAACCCTTAACCTGGATGATTATTTCACAAACAAGAAATATGGTTAAAGATTTTCAAAGACTGTGGAGGATATAATTCCAGATATGATTACAGTGGGACACAATATAGTATCAAAAAGTAAAGCAAGCAGCAGCAATTTTTGAAGGCTCCATAGAGTGTCATGGGAGGGAAAAAGAAAAAATCTTAAAAGCTTTATTTTTGTCAAGACATATCTATCCCTTTAGCTCCTCAGGTGGTTCACCTGCAAGATGTGCAAGAACTTGGCACTACATGCCTCACAGTGTCTGCAAAATTTTCTGAGGGTATCTAATGAGCACTTTATCAAGCCTACAAAATAAAACCTATTGTCTGATCATGCTGATTTCAATAGATTGGAATAATATGAATGTTTAGATACAATGGCACTCCAAGTGACATGGGCACACCAAGTGGACAAAACTCAATGTGCTTAAAGACAAAGCAAAGAGTGTTTCAAAAAATAGGATTTTGCAAAGTCTCTTTAGGAGAGAGGGAAAAGTGCCAAACCAACCTTACAGAAAAACCACCTGATATTTCCTAAACTAAAACCACTCATAAGAAATGTAGAAAAGTGTAGCAATCACTCAGGTTTTGTGAAGATATGCCCACTATGGGTCTTTTCTTTTTGTCCTTGTATTTGCCTCATGCAAAGGTTACTTAAGTGTTTGCTGCTCTTTTAGAACACTCTATGCACAATTTTTGTATAATCACTGACATTGCAGGGACCAAAAAAAAAAAAAAAAAAAAAAAAAAAAAAAGGTCGAGATAAAACTCAGAAACTGTGATATAGTCAATATATATTTTTTTAATGGCACAGGTAGCATTTCACCAACTATTATTCATCCACTGCAAAGCACTCCTGCTTTGTTTATCAATTGTTATGATCAAGTTCATTATTCCTTCTGCCGAAACTTGATGAAAGAAAGTGAGAATTAAAAAAAAAAAAAAAGGCTTTTGAATCAAATATAGAACTCCTAATCACTGAACTTTCAATTACTCCAGTAGAACCTTCAGTGTTTAATGCTTCCACACTGGTTAAAGTATTGCTAATTCCTAGCTCATATTGCTTGCCAGATGACCACTCATTCTTCCCTTTCTCTCTTCTCTCTCTCTCTCTTTTTTTTTTTTTTTTTTTTTTTTTTTTTTTTTTTTTTTTTTTTTCTTTCCCTTTTGGTTCCAGACTTTAAGGAAGATGGATGAAAATGCTCAAAACACCTCACTCTCAGCAACAATCCAGGAATCCTTTAAATGTCTGCTTCAGCCAAGTACATAGTTCACAAGAAATCAGTAAGACTCTTTACTAGTACACAACTAAATCAACATTTAAATGTTTTCAGCATTTCTTTTAAAGTCTTAGAATTATATATTTTCTCCTTCCTAATGCACACCCATGATTCCTGGATAATCTGGTAACTAGAAATATCCTCTCCTTCCCGTGAATTCTCTCTTGTCCTCTGAGTAACATTACGCTTATCGCTCATTGTATGACAAATAGTGGCAGTCATTGCAGTGTATGTTCTAGAAATACATTCCAAAATCATCCTATCCCAGCATATAACTGCATCATATTTAAACAAGTTTACATTTAAAGTAGTATTTATAAACATTTTTAAATTGTCTGGTTAAAGCTGAATGTCTAGATCCTTTCCTAAAGCCCCTAGAAGAAAATGCTAAATTTTATCATATGCTCCCTTCAGCCTGGAAGATGCATTAAGCATTATAATTTTTCGAAAATGCAGTAAGACTGATTTTTCTCTTACTGGGTTAAAGTTGCTTAAATTATTTATAATGGAAATAGTAACAATCTCATGTACAGTGGCATGAACATGCTGCTCTAAAATGTATGATCCTGCTAACCCAGCTGTTGTAAAGAAGGTATATGTGACATGGTACTTCAAAAATTGAGCAGTGGTAGAAATCCTTTTTAAAATAATATTTTTAATAATGAATTAGTATTACATTAAAAATAATTAGCATTATCAATTATACTCTTATTTCAATGCATGTGACAGAAAAAGGTTGTATTTAGAGTGTGTTTGCTATATTGGTAATATAGAAACCATTATACACTCAAAATAGTTCACAAATGCTATTAAATATTAGAAAAATAAGTAATTTAAAATGTCTTAAGTGGAAAGATATGTATTTGTAAAATAATAATTGGATTAAAATACTGTTTTGCAAGAACATATCTATTTCATCAAATGTGCCTATAATCAATTACTCAACTAATTTTCTTGATAAAAACAAACTTTGTCTCTCTTTTATTCCCTTTTTTATTATTATTTCTTTTTTCTTTTTAATATCAAACTGTCAAAATGAAGCATTTCAAAATTTTTTTCCTAAAATATTCTGATGGGTTCTGAGCAAAATATAAAGTATTCCTTTATGAGCTAAATCCTAACCTATCATTTCCTTCCTTCCTTCCTTCCTTCCTTCCTTCCTTCCTTCCTTCCTTCCTTCCTTCCTTCCTTCCTTCCTTCCTTCCTTCCTTCCTTCCTTCCTTCCTTCCTTCCTTCCTTCCTTCCTTCCTTCCTTCCTTCCTCCCTCTCTCCCTCCCTCCCTCCCTCCCTCCCTCTTTGTTTCTACGAGAAACTAACAGAACATGAATAGAAAGAAAATCTCACAAAACACATGAATGAGTTCCTGACTCTTTGTGTCACCCTCCATGATAAAAATTTATCCAAAAAGAAAACAGATGCCTTATTAGAAAAACAAAAAAGCAAAAAAACCTCATCACAAAATACCAAACAAACTTAGTACAAATAACTTCTGTTTGAAATACTAATACTCTGAAATGTTTTTCTACTACACAGGCAAATGACAATTACATTAGCAGGTGTATCAGACCAGGTTTATGAATTATTCTAAGATTTATACTTATTTTTACATAATAATATTCCTAACAAAAATTAATTTTTTATGTTGTTGAATAGAAAAATGGAAATGCACACCTTTTGTGAGTCCACAACAATATGAATGGATGGTAGGTTTAATATGCCTATGTCTGTGAATTATCTTATTTCTCAGTGAAATTTCAAGCTACTGTACCTCAGATAAGGTTTTTGTGATAGTAGTTTGCTTGTTTGCTTTTCAAAAATGGACTAGTAAAACTAAGAAGTGATGCAATTTTTCTCAAGCATATGAAGTTTTAGAATGTGAGGTGGAGATTAACTTCCCATAGCAGAATTTCCAAGTGGCAGAGTTCCAGACCATTCATGATGAAAGAACTACAGGAGCAAAACTGTTCAGATGAATAAGTCATTAGAAGGAGACTATGGTCTGTACTGAAATTTAAATACATATTGATGCATCTATTGATCTAGAGCAGAAAAACAAGATCAAGATCCTCTAAATCAAATAATTACAAAAACAAATTATAGGAAAATATGCAGGTTTTGGATTCATATATTGCTTTACATATGTGCTGATTTTGGTTAGTGTAAGCCTAATTTTCTTCACGGGTTTTATTTTGTGCATATGCTGGAAAGAATGTCAGTAATACAGAGATTAGTTGGCTATTGCTGAGCAGTGCTTAGCACATAGAGTCAAGACCTTTTCTGCTTTTCATATCACCTTGTCAGCAAGGATGCTGGGAGTTGGGAAGGGACACAACTGGGACAGCTGACCCCAGATGACCAAAGGGATATTCCACACCATATGGAATCATGCTCATCATATAAAGCTGAGAGAAGAAGTAGGAAGGAAGGATGTCTGGAACAATGGCATTTGTTTCCCTAAGTCAGAATTACACATGATGAGCCTCTCTTCTCCTGAGCCCCTGCTCACCCATGGGAAGTAGTAAATTAATTCCTTGCTTTATTTTGATTGTGTGTATGTGCCTTTTGCTTTATCTGTTAAACTATCTTTATCTCAACCCGCAGGTTTTCTCACATTTATCTCCCTGCTTCTCTCTGCCATCCCGCTCAGGGATGAAGGTGGGGAAGGTGAACCAGTGGCTGGGTGCTGCTTGGTTGCCAGCTGGGGTTAAAACACAATGAGAGAGAGAGAGAGAGAGAGAGAGCAGAATTATCTGTATCAGTGGTCTCTCATGTCCATCTGCTATACCAGATTGAATGCAGTGTATTCTAAATTTAAACAATCATGGTTAGAGAGGAAATACACAAAACAGTAGCTAATACAGAAAATACCAAGGGAAATTTTTCACTAAGAGTGTTAGCTGATACCACTATAATAAATCAACAGAACAGTTCACTCAACACTTCATTTGTTGAGATGGAGAATCAATCACAAACTTTTCCTCTTCCTGTCAAGGAGAATAAATATCCCATTTATTTCTTGGACATTTCAAGACACCTGTATTGTTTAGATGAAACATTAACCATTTTACCACCTGTATGTCTTCTCATTTACAGCATCTTATTCCTTTCAATTCCAATCACTACCCTCATTTCCTACAACAATAGGGAGCAAGCAGTTGCTGACAGTATTCTGTTTCTCATTTAATTAGCATAACATTTAGATTTTTAAAATTATTTTTAATTTACACCTTGGTCCATTCTTCTCACATCACTGCCAGTTTGCTGTTTTCACAAGAAGCCATTTTTTGCTTATACATTAATAATAATAATAAAAAATATTTACAGATCAACAGAATGGAAAAAAGTTGGGGGTTTTTGGTTGTGGGGTTTTTTTTGTTTGTTTTTTTTGTTTGTTTTTGTGGGTTTTTTTTGTTTTGTTTTTTTTTTAATACAAAGTAATTGTAACTTTTCTGCCAATACTTGATTGGCAGCAAGCAGGAAAATATTAATGTAATTTGGGTAGCTCATAAGCACCTGTTCAGGACTCCACCCAAAGATATCAGAGGATTAAACTACACATTTTGAAGATCAGTTTCCTTCTACTGCAAACAGAAGTCAGTTATTTAAGCAAACAATTTTTCATGAAGGAGAGGAGAGAAAGAAAATATTTGAAGGTAGACAAAGAAACAGAATACATTTAATTCCTAAGACATAATCTATTATTAACAGTCTTCTCCTTTGGTGAGGCAATTCTGAGGCTATCTGGTTCCTTGCTTTCTCCTGCACTGACACTTGACTTGAATATTGTGGTTGTGAAGTTTTGCTGCAATAGCATGAATTTCATGTGCTGCTCTCCCTTTGCTACTATGCCCACACTACAGCTCTTACCAGCAGCTTCTCACAGACTGCATGTAGCACAGAGAGCTGGAAATCCAACAGAACAGGAATTCTTGAACACCTTCTCATGTTACAGTATCCTCACAGTACATTAATGACTTTTTGTCAATGTCTTCTGAGTTTCTTCAGATTACAACTTTAACACTTTGGCTCTAGAAGTTATTCTCTAGGACTGAGAGACTGCTCATGCAAGGCACAGATAGAAACAGTCTCTTAGATTGTTACACTCTCTGATCTTCATTAAAATATTTTTATGAGATATATGTTTCTCAAACATAATTAAACTAAATGTGAACCTATCAATTCCCACATCTCAATTATCTTGCATTTCTCTACCAGATGTCTAAAGTGGGATCATCATCTGTCTTTTCATGAGTCCTATTTTACTTGTAAAGGAAGTACCTTGTGACTTTCCTTCAATCTTTCACTAATGGGCTTGCAAAAAGCTGCAACTGAATCCCAATATCATACATAAACTCTAAGCATAACACTGGCAGTCACAACCAGTTTACTCCATGATGAGCTGTAGAAGAGCTCAAGATGTGCCAGGAGCATGGGGTCAGTACGAGAAATTTATTTTATTCTGTACAAAATTAGATGACAGCTGAATGACACAGTTTTTGAAATGGTGGAATTGCTCTTCTGAATATTACTGATTCATCATTTAGGCTTACTGTAAATACAAGCTTTCTCAAATAGCATGCAGAGACAGAATTCTTACGAAGCAGAAGTTTGCCTTGCTAATTCCTGCAACCTATTGTTTAAGCACTGAGGAAATTTAATGTTCTGAGACATTAACAAATTTAGGATGAAGTCTAAAGTTAGAAATCACTCCTAACTAGCTAAGCAATGAAATAGACTTTGGTTTATGTGTGGAAGGACAGAACATGAAACTTTGTTAGTGCCTTGCTTTCACAGAGAGATAAAGGATATATTTCGTTGTGTTGTAATTATGGAGACTCAGTCTGCACCAGAGGACTATGCATGTAAAAAGGGAATTTTTTTAAAATGTCCCAAGGAAATATAATAATATGAGTTGATGAGAAAGCTGGAGAAAAAGAGAAAAAAAAAAAAAAAAAAAAAACCACAGGCAGCAGAATTGGGAATGCATCTCAATGTCTCAGAAGAGAGGCAGAGCTAGAAGCAACCAAAATATTGATTCAAAATCGTAATATCTATTAATTTTATCTCTGGCTTCTCTTAGATTGCTTTTAGCACATACAAAGGGTAAAACTCTGAAAGTTAAGATATGAAAAGTTAGGTCTACATTGGATAAAATAATAAGACCTTCTCATTCTTATGAATTTTAGAATTCTCAGAAAAGGAAAAGTTGAAGATAGGAAAATTTCAGCAGGATTGAAAAGCAGATGTCTTGGCTTACTTGGGGCCCTCTTTGTGCACCACTAGGCTTACTGCTATGTCTTGACCTTGGTTGTTGAGTGGGAACAACTTGAAACTACTCAACTAATCATAAGAATAAGCCTAAGAAACGTTGAGTTCTTCTGTTGTCTTCGCTTATAGAGTAAATGTCATATAAGAGAAAAGGGCCATTTTTCTTCTATCTCCTTTTCACCAGCTTGTGCTATTTTACTGGAAAAAAAGTTCAGCCATATCATAACACAGACTGGAGAAATGAGCCAGAGACCGTCTGATGAACTACCTGTCAGACCAAGGGCTCTCAGCAGCAATTGCACATCAGTGATATTTTCCTCATTCATATCACCTTATCACCCACACCACTTTTCTTTTAAGTTTTGTTTGTCTCTATGTGCATTCATTAAAAATGAGAGAAAAGGCCACTACAGAGATAATTATTTTATTCCTAATTTGTATATATATATATATATATATAGTCTTTATTTTCTGATACATAGGCTTTAATAATAGACTTTAATTTAGGTATGGTCTTCTCATACTCTTCCTCTTCCTCTCTCTCTCTCCCCTCACTTCCCCTCTCCTCTCTACCACTCCACAGATTAAATAAATGCCATTCTAATTATTCCGTTGTCTCAGAGGCTCATATTTCAATGATTTTCTGCATTTTCTTTATAATTTACAAATTAAAAAATATATATTTTTTTAAATCTATTTCTTTTTAAATAGATTTATTTTAAATCTAACATTCCTTATTTCATATGATAAATTTATTGTTAAATTTCAGTAAAATTACCAAAAGACTCCCCCCAAAACTCAAAATACCCCCCCCAAAAAAAAAAAAAAAATTAAAGTATCAGTACTGATAGGCTGAAGGAAATGTCAAACTTCCCCACAAAAGCCACCCTTTTTGTAGTTTAGCTTTTGCTCTGGTAGCAGTGCTTCTGATTGTCATGAAGCTTTGTATAATAACCACTATAAGCATCTGCATGAACCTACACCTGCTTCCAACAGTGGTAGAGGTCTTAGATCACCCTCCATACCATTAAGCTGTCACTCATGATCCATTTTCAGAGGTGTCTTATTTACTTTACTGACATTCCTGATAGACCTAGGCGTTTAAGAAGGGAGGTCTCTGGGGCTGCCACTGAGGCAAGATAGAAGGTGGAACTTGCTGCCCCATAGCACCTGATTTTTACCCTTTTTTTAAAAAGGCTATCTCCACTTACACGGCTTCAAATCTTCTGCTAGGTACTGTTTTTATACCTGGGTCTATCAAAAACGTCTGCTATTTAGAGCATTCTATTTAACATTTAATATAGCAGATCTCACAACATAGTGATTAATAACTGAGTGCAAGCATAGGACAATACTATATTTTTTTCACGTGGTAGAAGCCAGAGCAACACTGATTTGATTGCAGTGTAAATTTAAGCCAAGAAAGAAATTCAGATTTGATTTTTCAGAGTTCTTGTTAATTTGTTGGTTGGTTTCTGCTTGGTTTTTGTGTTTTGTTTTTCTTTTTCAACTGAGGAATACAAAAGGGAGGTTAAGGAATGAGAGTCTGAAGACCTAAAAAGTTACTTTATAAAATGCCAGCATTTTCTATATAAAATCACTGAGACACAGTATCAATGAAGTCATGGGATGGTCTTGTAATGCACTGTAGTAGTTTTGGCTGAGGCAGAGTTAATTTTCTTCACAGTGGTTATGATATGGAAAATATAGGTCTTTGTTTTCAATTTGTGCTGAATGCAGTGATGATTATAGAGATGTTTTTTATTATTGCTGAGCAATGTTTACACAGAGACAAGGTCTTTTCATTGCAGTGAAATTCTCCAAAATCTTTAACTCAGCTTGCTGCTGTCCTAGATGAATTATTCACATAAACCTCTAAATGGTTAATTCTGTTGTATTAGGCTTGCATGGCCAGGTTTTGGTAGCAGCAGGGTTTCAAGGGTACCTTCTGTGAGAAACATGTGAGAAACATGTGAGACTATGAGAAAGTGAACCTCTTTCAGAATCTTCATAATCAGCAGGCAGGGATAATTTTTCCTTTGCACAAAAATAAATTATACATATATTTCATCCTTTTCCTTCTAGCAGCGCAATTTCTTTGAGAAAACTGAAAAAAAGCAATGTCATCTGTACAGAATTAGGGGTAAAAATCAAATTCAGATCAATGGCTATTTAAGACACACACACACACCCCCTTTGCAGTGCTGTCCTTACGCTGACCAGCACAGCCGCAGGCTAGCTCAGCCCCTTGCACTGCAGCAACATGGCTAGGTCGGGGTGGCAGGCTGGACAAGCCACCTCCTCCCTGTGGGTTCTTGATTCCCCACTCCAGCGACAGGCAGATAGATGGAATGCACAACCGCAGTGACCGAACGAAGGGTCAACTCTCCCGAGCAGGGTTTAACGTGGATTTATTGATGGAGAAGAAGCACAGAGCTCAGCACTTACTGACCTGAAGAGCACAGAGAACAGCTGTGCACAGGCTTTTAAGGTGGGGTGGAAACAGGGGTGGCAACAACGGGTCAGCCAATTACAACAAACGGGGATGTAACCAGGGGAGTAAACCTTTGAACTGGGAACCAACCACAAAACAGTAGGAGGGGATTTCCAGGGCCCCAGCCTATCACTCGATGCCTTCCCTGGAGCTTTCTAGAAGCCAGGGAAGGGTCTTGGAGTGATAGACAGAGCGCCCAAGGGGAGAGAGAGGTGATTGACAAGTGGGTATGAGGGGGAAGGGATGATTGACACATAACGGTGAAAGTCTACTTAGGAGTAAACAGGTTGGAACCAACTACATAAAACAGGGGGGTACAAGGAACAAACCAAATACAAAACCCAATATAAAATTACATTAAAAAAATAAAACAAATTGTGCACCGCCACACACCACCCCTTGCATTGAAAAATATTTGAGATGGAATTTATATCTGCTACATTATGTTTTCATAATTTTTATTGTGTATTTTTCTCCAGAAATTGCTACTATTATATAAACCCCTCCAGATTACTTCTGCTCAAGGCTCATAAGTACATTTGCTCTTTCTCCTTCTTTAAACTTGGTAGTAAATGGTTGCGTTTGCTCATTGTTCAGAAATAATGGAACAAAACCAAAGAATTTGGCTTCTTTATCTTTCCTATATTTAGTCTTGATTCAGTATTATAAAACAAAATGAGAGTTCCCTTCCAAAAGCCAGGTATTTCCCATGAAAACGAATCTTAAAACTGCAGAAACCTGATGGTAAATCCCAACTGTAAATATTCAGTTGTCCAACCCTTTGGGCTACTAGTAAGATGATCATTCTAATTGGTTACAATTTTGTTTATATTTATATATATATATATATATATATATATATATATATATATATATGGGGAAAAATTCTTACTTTAGACAAAATAGGACTTGACTTTAGAGCATAGCCCTAAAATAAAATAGGTAAGAACTTCTACAGGTTTTTTCTTGCTTCCAAAACACATAAACAAACCAACACCACCAAAAACTGTGTATATGAAAAGCATCCCTTATTCAAAACTTATCTAGATTTTAAACTTAATATAAACTAGGAACCAGTTTTGCAGCTATCCCAGGAAAAATATTTTGGCATTTGACTTGATAAAAATATGACTGACACATGATTAAAGCACCAGACTGGAAATTTTGGCCCACCATAACTCTCATCAATACTGCAGACAAGATTTGCAGAGGCATTGGTGGAGCTCGTACTGAATGACTTGATCAGCACCTGTTCTTCCTAATAACTTGGGGGAGAGAGAGTTTATTGGGTTTTGTTGGATTGTTTGTGTCTTTTTTTTTATTATATGGCTTCATTTCTTTCTCAAAGAAATAATAATCAAGATCTTTTTGGTTTTCCTTTAAAAGAATGAAAATTTCTACCTAAAACTGATGGTTTTCATGCTGTATGTATGGAAATTTGTCTTGAAATGAAGTATTAGATTTTTTTTCCCAATGAATAGATTTTAATCTAAAATACAAATTTGTCAAATAGAAAGGTTTTTCAATAGTAACTAATATTAGAAACTTCTCCATATACAATATGGACAATATTTCTATTCAAAAAGAAAAGAAGGAATATCCTTAACACTTCAAATAGATTGTATGGTATTAAAAAGTCAACTCCAAATACATACCTGCTTGGCTGAGACTGATGGGCATGAGCAAAATTTTCTCCCAGGCAAGTGCCTTGACGTGTCTGATGGCTCTGTTTTTCCAAATAAAATTTTGAAAGTGTTGGCATAGATCTTGATGTACAGTAGGGAATTGTTGTAGGTTGGAAATAATAACCCAAACTTCTTGTTGCTCAAATCTATTTGTACTTTTTTGGACAAAGCAAGGTTTATTTCAGGATATAGGAACACAGAATTTTTTTAACTGAGATTCTTTTACAGTATTCTGGTCTGATAATCCCAAAGCAGTAGTCAAGATCAGACAAAATACAGGTTTGAAAACATGAAAATGTTATGACCTTTCCAAACTCCAACAGGACTTTAATTCAAGGAATGAACAAATACTAGGTTAGTTCTTTATTTATCCAAGTGGATACACATTTTTGTTAAAATACCCATATATATAAAAATGCTATTTTGCTTCACAGCCTCTTAAAAATGAAGAAAAAGATTAACATTTAGTGTTATATTTTAAATTCTTGGAGAGCATGTTCTGAATTTAATATAAAATTAGTACAGCAAAATCTTTAATATTTGATAGAATCATAGAATGCCAGGTAGAAAGGGATCATCTGGACCAACCTTTCTTGTCAAAAGCATAGTCTAGACAACATGTCCCAACACTCTGGCCAGCTGAATCTTACAAGTGTCCAACATTGCCACTGCTGGGGAGATGATAATGGTTAATTATCATCTCAACAGTTCTTGTGAAAACATAGTTTTTGTGAAAAATTTTCCTCTTGTGTCCAGTTAGCATCTTCTCAGGAATAATTTTCACCCATTACCCTTTCCTTTTCCAAGTGACTCATTTCTTAAAATGAGCTGTCTTCTTTCTAGCCACCCTTTTAAACATGATGGTAATATCTTTCCCAAGCCTCCTTGTCTCAAGCCAGAACAAATGCATCTCTCTCAGCATTTCCTTGCATAGCCGGCTTCTCGTTTCTTTGATCATCTTTTTGGTCCTTCTCTGGACTCTCTCCAGCCTATCCACATCTCTTTTGTAGAGCCAGGGCCAAAACTGAACACAGTGTTCCAGAGGTGCCCCAGCAGGCACTGAGTAGCAAAGAGAGATAATGACTTATCTTTGCTGGTGAAGTCCTTGTTAATGCAATCAATCTTCCTGTTGGCTTTCTCTGCCACAGCAGCACACTGTTCATCTACCAGGATCCCCAGAGTCCCTTTCCACAGAGCTGCTCCCCAGATGGGTAGTGCCACAGCTTCTTCAGGAGGCAGCAGTGGAAACTATATGGAAAGCCTTGGAGAAATCCAAGTAGACAGTGACCCCTACTTGCTCTAAATCAACTAAGCAGGTTACTCTGTCATAGGAGATGGACAGGTTTGTCAAGCATAATTTGCCCTTGGTGAATCCAGGCTTTTACCAGTCATTTGTGCCTTATTAGACTTCTAACAGCTCATATAAGCCTGCACTCCAGAACTTTCCCAGGGACTGAAGTAAGACTGACAGATAGGGCTATGATTTTGTGGATCCTCCTTTATGCACTTCTTGTAGATGGGGGCAAAATTCTTCTGGACCTTGCCTGACCTCCAGACATCCCAGGAGCTTTCTGTGTAGAACCATTGGTTTTAATTCCAAGGTAAGTGCCCACCATTATGGCAGAGATGTGGAGCCTTCCCCTGCAAGGCTCTGAACCTGTAAGCAAGGTGCACAGCCGTTCTCACACCCTTCTGTGGGTGCTGCTGCACAAGTTGCAGTGGCCTCTCAGTCCCTTTTGCCCACCCTGCCTGCCATGCTCACGGTTGCTGGTGGTCCACAGGGACACTTAAATCTCCCACATGGGCTCCTGACAGCACCCGAGTCACATCAGCCTCTCCTGCACTTTCCCTTTGTTCAAGACAATAAAATAATGAGTACACCTTTGTTCATGTACAAGGTTGGTAGTAACATCTTATAGCGTACAGTAAACAATATCCATAATATCTATTTACCTCATTATAATCTCCTCCTTGAAGTTTTATAGTTCCCTGGTGGAAATCCTGTGATGTTAACACTGGATCTAGCTATTAGTCTTTAAGAGTATGCTTCTCAGCATCTATAGCTCTTAAAAAACAGTCTAAGCAATAAACACATACAGATAAAACGTAGCATATCTGTATCTCTATTAAGGAAATTTGAGTTGCATGGCACTCCTTGAGGTGCTACTAAGGAACCTTTAAATCAATTCTATTATTATTGTTAGGTTTAGAGTTTTCATTATGATATCACACCAGAGCTCACACCATTGGTGCTCTTGTGTGCTGGATACTGTGTCATGAATCAATGGAGGCAGCAAAAATGCAGTAATAATGAAATATGGGGGGTTTAAATATCACTTTTTCCTTATTCGTCTACATACATACTACGTAATATGTACTAGAAGGAACTTTTTAATTTGTTATCTGCTGCTGAATCTGAGATTTTACAGGGAAGCTGTTGTAGTGGGGTAACAAAATGAGACAAAAAAAAGGACACTTTTTATGGCATGTCATCTGAACTGGGAAACCTTGAAGTATCAGGTCAAGATATGTTTCCTAGATGAAGTTTCAAGTAGAAAGCTAAAGGGAAATCTACCCAGTTTTCCTTTTATTTTACACTTCTTTTTTTTTTTTTTTTTTTTTTTTTTTTTTTTTTTTTTTTTTTTTTTTTTCAGTATAAGAAAATTATGCTATTAGATTCTAGGGGGATCATGATGCAATCTAACAATCTTCACAACTGGGGAAATACAGAACAGCATACTGTTTAATTCCATATAGAACATTTGTTGGGATCCAGACCAGGGAGGATTAATTATTTTTGAAAGACTGATAATCAAGTAATAGGGATGTAGGTGTAATTAAATTATAAAGGAAAATTTATCATGATGGATCCAATAATCCAATAGACACGGGTCTAACATTTCATGCCCCCGTGATATTTTTATAAGATTGCATGTAATACTACATTCCTTACTTTTTTTTTTTTTTTTTTTGGGGGGGGGGTCTTTTCTTTGGTTGGTTGGGGTTTT